>NC_089846.1:3904686-4204686 GCF_035609145.1 Eleutherodactylus coqui | reverse complement strand
CCACCACTAGGGAGAGCTCACTATATACAGATATATACAGCCACCACTAGGGGGAGCTCACTATATACAGATATATACAGCCACCACTAGGGGGAGCTCACTATATACAGATATATACAGCCACCACTAGGGGGAGCTCACTATATACAGATATATACAGCCACCACTAGGGAGAGTTCACTATATACAGATATATACAGCCACCACTAGGGAGAACTCACTGCATACAGATATATACAGTTACCACTAGGGGGAGCTCACTACATACAGATATATACAGCTACCACTAGGGAGAGCTCACTACATACAGATATATACAGCTACCACTAGGAGGAGCTCACTACATACAGATATATACAGCCACCACTAGGGGGAGCTCACTATATACAGATATATACAGCCACCACTAGGGAGAGCTTGCTACATACAGATATATACAGCCAGCACTAGTGGAAGCTCACTACATACTGATATATACAGCCACCACTAGGGGGAGCTCACTACATACAGATATACACAGCCAACACTAGGGGGAGCTCACTACATACAGATATATACAGCCACCACTAGGGGGAGCTCACTACATAGAAATATATACACCCACCACTAGGGGGAGCTCACTACATACAGATATATACAGCCACCACTAGGGGGAGCTCACTACATACAGATATATACAGCCAACACTAGGGGGATCTCACTACATACAGATATAGACAGACACCATTAGAGACGCTTGCCACAAACAGATATATATATATATAGCCACCACTAGGGGTAACTCAGTACATACAAATATATACAGCCACACCTTAGGGGAGCATACTACATAGATATTGACAGCCCCCAATAGTAGAAGCACACTATATACAGATATATACAGTCAGCACTATAGGGGGCACTACTACATACCGATATATACAGCTTCCACTAGGGGGAGCTCACTACATATAAACATATAGGGCCACCACTAGGGGGAGCTCACTACAAACAGATGTATACAGCCAGCACTAGGGGGAGCTCACTACAAACAGATATGTACAGCCAGCACTAGGGAAAGCTCACTACATACAGATCTATACAGCCGCCACTAGGGGGAGCTCACTACAAACAGATATATACAGCCACCACTAGGGGGAGCTCACTACAAACAGATATATACAGCCACCACTAGGGGAAGCTCACTACAAACAGATATAAACAGCCGCCACTAGGGGGAGCTCACTACAAACAGATATATACAGCCGCCACTAGGGGGAGCTCACTACAAACAGATATATACAGCCACCACTAGGGGGAGCTCACTACATATCGATATATACAGTCACCACTAAGGGGAGCTCACTACATACAGATATATACAGCCACCACTAGGGGGAGCTCGCTATATACAGATATATACAGCCACCACAAGGGGGAGCTCACTACATTCAGATATATACAGCCAGCTCTAGTGAGAGCTGACTACACACAGATATATACAGCCACCACTAGGGGGAGCACACTACATACATATGTATACAGTCACCACTAGGGGGGTCACTACATACAGATATATACAGCCACCACTAGGGGGAGCTCACTACATACAGATATATACAGCCACCACTAGGGGGAGCTCACTACATACAGATATATACAGCCACCACTAGGGTGAGCTCACTACATACAGATATATGCAGCCATCACTAGGGGTAGCTCACTACATACAGATATAGACAGACACCATTAGAGAAGCTTGCCACAAACAGATATATATATATACAGCCCCCACTAGGGGGAGCTCACTACATACAGATATATACAGCCACCACTAGTGGAAGCTCACTACATACTGATATATACAGCCACCACTAGGGGGAGCTCACTACATACTGATATATACAGTCACCACTAGGGGGAGCTCACTACATACAGATATATACAGCGACCACTAGGGGGAGCTCATTTTATACAGATATATACAGCCACCACTAGGGAAGCTCACTACATACAGATATATACAGCCAGCATTAGTGAGAGCTCACTACATACAGATATATTCAGCCACCACTAGGGGGAGCACACTACATACATACCGTATGTATACAGTCACCACTAGGGGGAGTTCACTACATACAGATATATACAGCCACCACTAGGGGGAGCTCACTACATACAGATATATACAGCCACCACTATGGGGAGCTTACTACATACAGATATATACAGCCACCACTAGGGGGAGCTCACTACACACACATATATACAGCCACCACTAGGGGGAGCTCACTACATACCGATATATACAGTCACCACTAGGGGGAGCTCACTACATACAGATATATACAGCCATCACTAGGGGTAGCTCACTACATACAGATATAGACAGACACCATTAGAGAAGCTTGCCACAAAAAGATATATATATACAGCCACCACTAGGGGGAGCTCACTACATACAGATATATACAGCCACCACTAGGGGGAGCTCACTACTCACAGATATATACAGCCATCACTAGGGGTAGCTCACTACATACAGATATAGACAGACACCATTAGAGAAGCTTGCCACAAACAGATATATATATATAGCCACCACTAGGGGTAACTCAGTACATACAAATATATGCAGCCACACCTTAGGGGAGCATACTACATAGATATTGACAGCCACCAATAGTACAAGCACACTATATACAGATATATACAGTCACCACTATAGGGGGCGCTACTACATACCGATATATACAGCCTCCACTAGGGGGAGCTCAGTAAATATAAACATATAGGGCCACCACTAGGGGGAGCTCACTACAAACAGATATATACAGCCAGCACTAGGGGGAGCTCACTACAAACAGATATGTACAGCCACCACTAGGGGGAGCTCACTACATACAGATATATACAGCCAGCACTAGGGAAGCTCACTACATACAGATATATACAGCCAGCACTAGGGAAGCTCACTACATACAGATATATACAGCCAGCACTAGTGAGAGCTCACTACATACAGACATATTCAGCCACCACTAGGGGGAGCACACTACATACAGATATATACTGCCACCACTAGGGGGAGCTCACTATATACCGATATATACAGCGACCACTATGGGGAGCTCATTTTATACAGATATATACAGCCACCACTAGGGAAGCTCACTACATACAGATATATACAGCCAGCATTAGTGAGAGCTCACTACATACAGATATATTCAGCCACCACTAGGGTGAGCACACTACATACATACCGTATGTATACAGTCACCACTAGGGGGAGTTCACTACATACAGATATATACAGCCACCACTAGGGGGAGCTCACTACATACAGATATATACAGCCACCACTATGGGGAGCTTACTACATACAGATATATACAGCCACCACTAGGGGGAGCTCACTACATACCGATATATACAGTCACCACTAGGGGGAGCTCACTACATACAGATATATATAGTCACCGGTAGGGGGAGCTCACTACATACAGATATATACAGCCACCACTAGGGGGAGCTCATTTTATACAGATATATACAGCCACCACTAGGGAAGCTCACTACATACAGATATATTCAGCCACCACTAGGGGGAGCACACTACATACAGATATATACAGCCACCACTAGGGGGAGCTCACTATATACAGATATATACAGCCACCACTAGGGGGAGCTCCCTACATACAGATATAGACAGACATCACTAGGGGGAGCTCACTACATACAGATGTATACAGCCACCACTAGGGAGAGCTTACTACATACAGATATATACAGCCACCACTAGGGGGAGCTCACTACATACAGATCTATACAGCCAGCACTAGTGAGAGCTCACTACATACAGATATACACAGTCACCACTAGGGGGAGCTCACTACATACAGACATATACAGCCACCACTAGGGGAAGCACACTACATACAGATATATACAGCCACCACTAGGGGGAGCTCACTACATACAGATATATACAGCCACCACTAGGGGGATCTCACTACATACAGATATATACATCCAACACTAGGGGGAACTCACTACATACAGATATATACAGCCACCACCAGGAGGAGCTCACCACATACAGATACATACAGTCAGCACTAGTGAAAGCTCACTACATACACATATATACAGTCACCACTAGGGGGAGCTCACTACATACAGATATATACAGCCACCACTACGGGGAGCTCACTACATACAAATATATACAGTCACCACCAGGGGGAGCTCACTACATACAGATATATATAGCCACCACTAGGAGGAGCTCACTACATACAAATATATACAACCACCACTAGGGGGAGCTCACTACATACAAATATATACAGTCACCACCAGGGGGAGCTCAGTACATACAGATATATACAGCCACCACTAGGAGGAGCTCACTACATACAAATATATATAACCACCACTAGGGGGAGCTCACTACATACAGATATATACAGCCACCACTAGGGGAGCTCACTACATACAGATATATACAGCCACCACTAGGGGAGCTCACTACATACAGATATATACAGTCACCACTAGGCGGAGCTCACTACATACAGATATATATAGAGCCACCACTAGGCGGAGCTCACTACATACAGATATATACAGCCACCACTAGGCGGAGCTCACTACATACAGATATATACAGTCACCACTCTGGGGAGCTCACTACATACAGATATATACAGTCAGCACTAGTGAAAGCTCACTCCATACACATATATACAGTCACCACTAGGGTGAGCTCACTACATACAAATATATACAACTACCACTAGGGGGAGCTCACTACATACAGATATATACAGTCACCACTAGGGGGAGCTCACTACAGACAGATATATACAGTGACCACTAGGGGGAGCTCACTACATACAGATATATACAGTCACCACTAGGGGGAGCTCACTACATACAGATATATACAGTCACCACTAGGGGGAGCTCACTACATACAGATATATACAGTCACCACTAGGCGGAGCTCACTACATACAGATATATACAGTCACCACTAGGTGGAGCTCATTGCATGGCTTGAATGCAAAACAAGAAAGCTACTGTTGATTCTCTTAGCAGTCGTTTCCGTGACTCCGCCAGCAGGGGGCAGTATCACGACGCTCATGTAGAATGTCCGTAGTTTGGAGACCTGGAGCTAGGCTAAAGTTTGCCCTGTGGCGGTAGGTCTGTCCGCAGGGCGTCTGTTGTGGCCTTTTTATAATTTTTAAGACTTTTTTAACCCTTTAAAGGGAGGCCAAAAATCGTAAAGAAAATCAATAATGAAATAAGCAAGAAATCGTCTCCTTGATGCGTTTTTTTGGCGCCGGCGTGTTCGCCAGTTCTGTGCTTATTAATAGTGTTAGAGCGGTGGCTCGGGTCACATGCTCTGCTTTTGCTGATTAGTCCGGCGGCCGCGTCTTTGTGCTGCTAATTGGCCGCCGCTCCGCGGCAGATTTCATCACCACATAAATATTTCAGCAGACAGAAATGGATCTCAGGTTGATGTCAAGGAGATTGGATGGTCGCTAGGCAACCGCCGCTCACCGCGCTGGATATTGGAGCGCCATTTTATCTCCCTGGGAGCCGAGGTGTGAGGGGAAGTATGGAGGATCCGGCGAATGGAGAGTGCCTTATTACTGGGCGGAGCTTATTGGTCACTGCGAGCGACCGCACAAAAGTAAGAAAACCCTAAAAGAGAAGATAACTAATGGGTTAAAGGGGTGAGAAAAGTATGGTGGCTTTCTTTTAAAAACAGCCCCACTCTTGTTCATGGGTCGTGTCTGTAATGCAGATCCATTAAAAGGAACGGGAAGGAGCTGCAATACCACATACTGCCTGCGGACGAAAGTGGCGCTGTTTGTGGAAGAAAGCTGCCGTGTAAGGCGCATCGCACTGGCAGACAAAACTGAGGCTTTGAAGTCATATTTACAGGCCTAGAAAAATGTGGGAGTTCCGTTCGACTGCGAGACGCCGAGAGCCGCGTGTTGTGATGACGCTTTATTTATCGCCATGGCTTTATGTACATTAGCGATTTTTCTCTGGCAGCGATGCTGTACGCCGGACGATCCGCCGCACGCCCTGTTTTTGGGTGATCTCACCCATTTCTTTCTTTGGGAGCAAAAAAACCCAAAACATGGCCGCACGCAGATGCGTATTTAGTGCGAGAGCGATGGGACCGGTCATTCTTCCTAAAAACACGTCTGGAAATCGCGCCGCAGAGATCTGATGGATTTTTCTCGCAAAACGCATTCCAAGAGCCGGGAGAATCGCAGGTTTACAGGCGGGAGAATCGCAGGGTTACAGGCGGGAGAATCGCAGGGTTACAGGCGGGAGAATCGCAGGGTTACAGGCGGGAGAATCGCAGGGTTACAGGCGGGAGAATCGCAGGGTTACAGGCGGGAGAATCGCAGGTTTACAGGCGGGAGAATCGCAGGTTTACAGGCGGGAGAATCGCAGGGTTACAGGCGCAGTGTCGGAGCGCATTTCTTGGACCAATCTCACACTCGCCGTGTAAATACGGACTTATGGTGAAGCAGCGGCCCACAGAAGATGCAACGACCTGTTCACGCATGTGAGGATGTTAGTGAGGATTCAGCTGCAGCTGGCGGAAGTGGGGCCACCATGTGCAGAGCAAGGCCACGAAGTACAGAGCGGGGCCACAATGTGCAGAGGAAGGCCACCATGTGCAGAGCAGGGCCACCAGGTGCAGAGCGGGGCCATGATGTATGGAACGGGGCCACCATGTGTGGAGTTGGCCACCTGGTGCAGAGCAGGACAACAATGTGCAGGGAAAGGCCACCATGTGCAGAGCGGGGCCACGATGTGTGGAGCGAGGCTAGCATGTGTGGAGAGAGGCTACCATTTGGAGAGCGGGGCCACATTGTATGGAGTGGGGCTACTATGTGCGGAGCGGCACCACCATGTATGCAGCGGGGCCTCTGTACGGAGTAGGGCCACCAAGTGCAGAGCAGGGCAACCATATGCGGAGTGGGGCCGCTATATGCGGAGTGGGACAGCTATGTGCGGAGCGGGGCTACCATGTGCAGAGTGAGGCTACCAGGTGCAAAGCAGGGCCAGCATGTGTGGAATGTGGCCACCATGTGCAGAACATGGCCACCAGGGTGTAGTGAGGCCACCATGTGCACAGTGGGGCCACCATGTGTGGAGAAAGGCCACCAGGTACGGAGTGGGGCCACCATGTGCAGAGTGAGGCTACCAGGTGCAAAGCAGGGCCAGCATGTGTGGAATGTGTCCACCATGTGCAGAACATGGCCACCAGGGTGTAGTGAGGCCACCATGTGCACAGTGAGGCCACCATGTGCGGAGATGGGTCACCATATACGCTGCGGGGCTACCATGTGCAGAGCGAGGCTACCAGGTGTGAATAGGGGTCATCATGTGCAGAGCGGGACTACCATGTATGGAATGAGGCTACCAGGTGCGAAGCGGGGCCAACATGTACGGAGTGAGGCTACCAGGTGCACAGCGGGGCCACCATGTGCAGAGCAGGGGCAGCAGTTGCACAGCGGGGCCACCATGTGCGGAGTGGGGCCATCATGTATGGAGCAGGGCCACCAGTTGCACAGCGGGGCCAGCATGTATAGAACAGGACCAACATGGGGGCCACCATGTATGGAGCAGGGCCATCAGTTGCACAATGGGGCCACCATGTGCGGAGCTGGGCCACCATGTATGGAGCAGGGCCACCAGTTGCACAGCGGGGCCACCATGTATGTAGCAGGACCACCATGTGCAGAGCGGGGCCACCATGTATAGAGCAGGGCCATCAGTTGCACAACAGGGCCACCATGGGCAGAGCGGGGCCACCATGTATAGAGCAGGGCCACAAGTTGCACAGTGGGGCCACCATGTATGGAGCAGGGCCACGAGTTGCACAATGGGGCCACCATGTGCAGAGCAGGACCACCATGTGTGGAGCAGGGTCCCGGAAGTGCAGAGTATTCCAGATGCCTGGTGTGTTGGCTCTCCCTCCCGCCGCCCGGCACACAGGATGTTATACACGCTGCAGTCCGCGGCACACAAAGTGCTTTGGCAGACGGTGATGAAGGAAGGAGCCTCTTGGAACGTTTGATCTTTGTCACAAAATGAGCCACTTTAACAAACCGACAAACGGAAAAGACAAATTCTGTCATCTCGCTGCCGTGTGATCTGCGGGCAGACGGCCAACGGCGGCCGGAGCTGCGAAACCAGATATTAGTGCGCCGCGCAAATCCCACGGAGGTCAGAATACAAAAGCCACATGACACCAACAGCTGATGGAGAGAAGTCCCACCGGTCGGCCAGAGGAGACGCGAGGACTGGAGCCTGCGGGAACCTCCACGGCACTGATGTCACGGGGAGCAGCAGTTACCCTGGGGTGGGATTAGAAGATGGCGGCTACCTCTGTTACCCCTGAGCCCGTCTGTGGCCCTCAGGCCATTTTCAGGTCTTGTTATCGGTGCTGATCACTTTCTCATATACATCTTTATAGCAGTCAGAGCTCCAAATCCCCTGCATAGAAGATTCTGTCTACCTGCAGTCACCACTAGGGGGAGCTCACTGCATACAGATATATACAGTCACCACTAGGGGAGCTCACTGCATACAGATATATACAGCCACCACTAGGGGGAGCTCACTACATACAGATATATACAGCCACCACTAGGGGGAGCTCACTACATACAGATATATACAGGCACGACTAGGAGGAGCTCATTACATACAGATATATACAACCACCACTAGGAGGAGCTCACTACATACAGATATATACAGCCACCACTAGGGGGATCTCACTACATACAGATATATACAGCCACCACTAGGGGGAGCTCACTACATACAGATATATACAGCCATCACTAGGGGGAGCTCACTACATACAGATATATACAGCTACCACTAGGGGGAGCTCACTACATACAGATCTATACAGCTACCACTAGGGGGAGCTCACTACATACAGATATATACAGCCACCACTAGGGGAGCTCACTACATACAGATATATACAGCCACCACTAGGGGGAGCTCACTACATGGAACTCATTGAAGGATGTCTATCAGCTAATTTTTGCCTTTTAAACTCAATATAGTGACGCATGAGCGACTGGATGAAGGTGAAACCGGCGCTGTTATCTCTGCGCACTGGGACTCCCATGTGTAGATGAAATCGTAGAAAGGTTAATTAGCCTCGGACCGTCCAATGGCTGATAGACTTCCTTTAATACCCCATAGGCAGTGAGCTCCCCCTAGTGGTGAGATTTCACTTTAGGTCTATTTTCACTCCATGACACACGGTCACGCTCGCACTCAGACTTACACAACAGTAGACGGCATTTACACGGATTATTTTATTGCGCAAGCTTTGTACATCGCGAGACGCACAAAACCCGCACGAAAATAGAACTCACCGGCAATGTGGGCCTATTTACGTGGTGCAGCGTGTCCTGCTATTGGACGGATCGCGCTCGCCTGTGTACATGCAGCCTGCAGGTCCCTTTACGTGGGATGAAGGTCAGCTGCATTAACACTCGGCCGCCGCCCCAGTGATAGTCGCTTCGTGGAGGCGGAGCGCGCCGGAGATCGTTACAGCCGCAAGAACAACAGTCAGCTGAATACAACGCTGGAGCTCCAACTAACGTGTCCGAACGCACACCTCGCCGTTCCTCCGCACGGATGGTATAACAGCGGGCGACCAGTTCCAGCGCCATTGTGTCTAAGAGGAACAGAAAGACTCCAGCGGGCAAAAGAGCGCAAAACTTGTATCACTGAGCAGCGGAGAAACATCTCCTGGTCAGATGGATCCAGATTTATGTGGTGATGGGAAGTCAGAATTTGGCACAAGCAGCATGAATCGCTGACCCTTTCCTGTCAGCCGGTCAGAACATGTCAGCACCGCCATCTAATCTGCGGGAACTACAAGAAGCTTCCTGTCCGCGGGGGCCGGTATTCCTGCAGGAGGGTCTCACCCCGAGTGGAATCTACACCGCGATGAACTGCTGGAGGCCAGAGGAGCCGAACGCTACTAGATGGGGGTAATAAAGGTAATAAAGGGGGGTCAGTGTATACGGCATGCTGTCTCTTCTATCCCCGTTATAAAGGGGATATTGGTTTTCGACAACCAAGATGAAAGGTAATAAGCACGGGGCAGATCACCTCCCAATGACCGAGGAGCAGCGTGCGGTACAGTGCCATTCAGATAGGGAGCGCTGCAGTACTGCCTGTGGTCAGTGGGGGCGATGCAGAGTCCACTTCAGATGAACTGATTTAGGCCCAATACCCACGGACAGAAATTCCGCAGCAAGATTCCGCACGGAATTTCCGCCGTTGCACACTGCCATAGGACTGCATGTACACACGCAATCTTATGCAGACAGCCGCGGTTTTGATCGCAGAAAATCCGTGTGGTAACAAAACCGCGGCATGTCCTACTTCTGTGCGAGCCTTGCACAGAAACGCCACCACTGACGCGCCACCTCTGCTCCGCACATGTACAGCTGTGCGCCAGCCGGCACATCGCTAAGCACAGAGAGAAGACGCCGGACGGGTAAGCGAGAGGTCACTGCAGGGGCGCGGGGGGCATCCGACCCGGAGGTGTGCATGAGGCCCAAGGGTTATATTGGAATGACCCCTATTAGTAAGAGCTCTCACAGCACAGACGGCTCCGAGCCCCTCGTGTGCCCCCCGACCGGGGCAGCAGGTGGCAGATAAGGATATCATCCGGCCTCTCTGATATGAATTCCGTGCGCTGATATGAAACATTTTTGGCGCGGTTCCCCAGCAGCAGATAAGGCAGGAATTACGGTCTTGCTTGACCACACTGAAGCTCGACTGAACCCCGAGGCGTTGGCTGGCGCTGCCCTGTGCCAGCTTCCCTGATAACAAGTCTCCCCAGCCTCTTACTTCATCCCCCCCCCGACTGTATATACATCATAACATCATGCGGCGCTCCAACATCTGCAGAACTAAGGCAGCGCCTCCCCCGCCCATCCATAGAGCTCTGGAGATGGTATATAGCGTAGTATATAGCCGGCGGGTCCTATAGAACTCCACGCCTTACAGCGCTGCTACATACCTGAGAGCTCCCACAATGACGTCAGAGGTCTCTGTGCCCCCAATACCGTCACCGCCCCACGTATAGCGCAACGATTAGTGGGACTGCATGCTTACAGCGTGCAGCCAGCGGTCCGACGGCACTATCCACACTAACCTGCGTCGGTGATGGCGCTGGATCGGGGAGCTGAGTTATAGGAGAAATCCCCCCTCTTCTCTGGGGTCCCTGGCATGAGGGCGCTATAACTTGGTTTATGTACTGATACCAGATGATGTTCCCTGTCACTACTGAGTAATGAGGGTAAGGAGAATCTTGGCGCCATGTTTTGCCCTGATGCATGATGGGAGGGATGTCCAAATTAGAAATCCGTTTAGTTTTCACATCTTAGACTCTTCAGCCCAATACAAGCAGCGGGTGGAGTTGCCCTTTAAGCCTCTCGTTTCACCGTGTGTCATACGTGACCTCGCTGCAGAGCTGGGATATATACACGGGTTACATATGACACCTGCCGCCAGGAACCACAGGAAATAACATGAACGTTTGACGCTTGTGTTTCTTACACCTACTGCTTTCTTCTGCGGGGTTAGGAAACTTCCTGCCAGTTTTTCATCGTTGGAGGACCGCTGAGATCCGGATCTAGTTAAAGGACCTGCTCCCCGCATAAAGGCGGCGGCGGACCTGCTCCCCGCATAAAGGTGGCGGCGGACCTGCTCCCTGCATAAAGGCGGCGGCGGACCTGCTCCCTGCATAAAGGTGGCGGCGGACCTGCTCCCTGCATAAAGGCGGCGGCGGACCTGCTCCCTGCATAAAGGTGGCGGCGGACCTGCTCCCTGCATAAAGGCGGCAGCGGACCTGCTCCCTGCATAAAGGTGGCGGCGGACCTGCTCCCTGCATAAAGGCGGCGGCGGACCTGCTCCCTGCATAAAGGCGGCGGCGGACCTGCTCCCTGCATAAAGGTGGCGGCGGACCTGCTCCCTGCATAAAGGCGGCGGCGGACCTGCTCCCTGCATAAAGGTGGCGGCGGACCTGCTCCCTGCTCCCTGCATAAAGGCGGTGGCGGACCTGCTCCCTGCATAAAGGGGCGGCAGCGGACCTGCTCCCTGCATAAAGGGGCGGCAGCGGACCTGCTCCCTGCATAAAGGCGGCGGCAGCGGACCTGCTCCCTGCATAAAGGCGGCGGCAGCGGACCTGCTCCCTGCATAAAGGCAACGGCAGCGGACCTGCTCCCTGCATAAAGGCGGCGGCGGCAGCGGACCCGTTACCTGCATAAAGGCGGCGGCAGCGGACCTGCTCCCTGCACAAAGGCGGCGGCGGCAGCGGACCCGTTACCTGCATAAAGGCGGCGGCAGCGGACCTGCTCCCTGCACAAAGGCGGCGGCAGTGCACCTGCTCCCTGCATAAAGGCGACAGCGGACCTGCTCCCTGCATAAAGGCAACGGCAGCGGACCTGCTCCCTCCATAAAGGCGGCAGCAGACCTGCTCCCTCCATAAAGGCGTCAGCGGACCTGCTCCCTGCATAAAGGCGGCGGCAGCAGACTTGCTCCCTCCATAAAGGCGGCAGCGGACCTGCTCCCTGCATAAAGGTGGCGGCAGCAGACCTGCTCCCTGCATAAAGGCAGCGGCAGCAGACCTGCTCCCTGCATAAAGGCAGCGGCAGCAGACCTGCTCCCTGCATAAAGGCGACGGCAGCGGACCTGCTCCCTGCATAAAGGCGGCAGCAGCGGACCTGCCCCCTGCATAAAGGCGACGGCAGCGGACCTGCTCCCTGCATAAAGGTGGCGGCAGCGGACCTGCTTCCTGTATAAAGGCGGCGGCAGCAGACCTGCTCCCTGCATAAAGGTGGCGGCAGCGGACCTGCTTCCTGTATAAAGGCGGCGGCAGCAGACCTGCTCCCTGCATAAAGGCGGCGGCAGCGGACCTGCTCCCTGCATAAAGGCGGCGGCAGCGGACCTGCTCCCTGCATAAAGGCGGCGGCAGCGGACCTGCTCCCTGCATAAAGGCGGCGGCAGCGGACCTGCTCCCTGCATAAAGGCGACGGCAGCGGACCTGCTCCCTGCATAAAGGTGGCGGCAGGGGACCTGCTCCCTGCATAAAGGTGGCGGCAGGGGACCTGCTCCCTGCATCCACATTACAAAACCAAATGAGTGCTCTGACCCCTGGTACACAGAGGAGGGGTGAGGGTCTGGTTTGTTGGTCCCCCAGCTATGATATACCTGGGGGCCATTTAATTTGGGGTCGGTTCCCATTGTGTCTTGTTGTCATTACTGGACATGTGACTGCGGCAGCAACTAACCGTGTCGTGCCGCGCCACGACAAGAGGCTGCAGGAAGCGGCGGCAGATCTTACCTCGCTCTTTTTACCAGTGCCTCATTTTCTGTACACACCCTCTGTATCACATAGTAGTGCCCTTCTCACAGTAATAGTGACATCTATAGTGGCCCCTGTAGTATTAGTGACCCCCATAGAGGCCTCAGTAGTATTAGTGACCCCCATAGAGGCCTCAGTAGTATTAGTGACCCCCATAGAGGCCTCAGTAGTATTAGTGACCCCCATAGAGGCCTCAGTAGTATAAGTGACCCCCATAGAGGCCTCAGTAGTATTAGTGACCCCCATAGAGGCCTCAGTAGTATTAGTGACCCCCATAGAGGTCTCAGTAGTATTAGTGACCCCCCATAGAGGCCTCAGTAGTATTAGTGACCCCTATAGAGGCCTCAGTAGTATTAGTGACCCCCATAGTGGCCTCAGTAGTATAAGTGACCCCCATAGTGGCCTCAGTAGTATTAGTGACCCCCATAGAGGCCTCAGTAGTATTAGTGACCCCCATAGTTGCCTCAGTAGTATTAGTGACCCCCATAGAGGCCTCAGTAGTATAAGTGACCCCCATAGTGGCCTCAGTAGTATTATTGACCCCCATAGAGGCCTCAGTAGTATAAGTGACCCCCATAGAGGCCTCAGTAGTATTAGTGACCCCCATAGAGGCCTCAGTAGTATTAGTGACCCCCATAGTGCCCTCAGTAGTATTAGTGACCCCCATAGAGGCCTCAGTAGTATAAGTGACTCCCATAGAGGCCTCAGTAGTATTAGTGACCCCCATAGAGGCCTCAGTAGTATTAGTGACCCCCATAGAGGCCTCAGTAGTATTAGTGACCCCCATAGAGGCCTCAGTAGTATTAGTGACCCCCATAGAGGCCTCAGTAGTATAAGTGATTCCCATAGTGGCCTCAGTAGTATAAGTGACCCCCATAGAGGCTTCAGTAGTATTAGTGACCCCCATAGAGGCCTCAGTAGTATTAGTGACCCCCATAGAGGTCTCAGTAGTATTAGTGACCCCCATAGTGGCCTCAGTAGTAATAGTGACATCTATAGTGGCCCCTGTAGTATTAGTGACCCCCATAGTGGCCTCAGTAGTAATAGTGACCCCCATAGAGGCCTCAGTAGTATTAATGACCCCCATAGTGGCCTCAGTAGTAATAGTGACCCCCATAGTGGCCTCAGTAGTAATAGTGACCCTCATAGCATTAGTGACCCCAGTAGTAATAGCGACCCCCATATTGGCCCCCAGTAGTATTAGTGACCAACATAGTGGCCCCAGTAGTAATAGTGGCCCCCTGTCAGTGACCCCAGTAGTAAAAGCAACCCCATTAGTAGCCCCAGTAATAATGGTGACCCCATAGTGGACCTCCAGCCAGCCAACAAGGATTCAGCTTACGTGTAGTGCCGGTCCGACAGCATCGGTGCTGCTGTAATCATTTGACCCATCCACCGGTGTCTGCATGCAGGAGCACGGACAGTGGGGAGGTCAGAGGTCGCGCTGATGACAGCAGCCGTGTCGCCATCACCGTACCAGGACTACACGTGAGCTGAATACTTGTCAGAGGGAGGCATATATATATATGTTCCTACCTGCCGCCTGTACATATACAATTTCCTGCACCATATGGTTTCCCACAATGAGACAGGAAGTGACGTCATCATTCGCCGTGTCTTGCTGCCGACCACAATGGCCACAACCGTCATCTCCTTCTAGAATGAGACTATTAAATGCCTGCAGTGCTGTAATCACCGGCGGCCGCCACAAATACACCATCTGTTAGTAATTCCCATTGGTTACAGTAAATCCTTAATCATTAGTCACCTGGCGGAGCGATTCCTGACGACCCTCTGAGTAAGGATGAGCTCAGCGGCTCTCCTTATTGTCCGGCTGCTTACTAGCTCTCCAGTGGTCATGGGGGTCGTCGGAGAGGAGTACACCTACCGTCCAGAGCAGCTGAATACAATCTGTTGCTCCCTGTTATCAGCCATTTCAGGCTGTAGTGTCCTTGTAATGAACCCGGTCATCACCCGCCGGAGAGAAATACCTGCATAATGATGCGGCGCGAGAAGGTGGAGATGTTTAGGAAATGCGTCTTGCCATGTTTATGGCAAGTTATCAGGTGTCTGCCGTTACTCCGCTATATGCCGGGGGTCCTCGGAGGCTCCCTGCATGCCGTAACCCTGTGATCGGCGCTGGTTGGACCAGCTGTGGCGGACAGGGGACACAATGCCTCCTTGGAGTTACTGGAGGTCTCAGCACCGATCCCCCACACAATCACACTTTTAACTGGCGGACCACCGCCCTAATCCGTAGCGCAGACGCCAGCGGTCCGGACCAAGAAAGGATGCTTTACACAATATGACTGTCGGCGCAAAAACATACAGGCGAGCTGAAATGGGACGACTAGCGACAACCAGCAACTCCCTGCCGTCGGGGGCCGCACGGACGACACTCACCCCAAATCACTCATTTTAGCGATTATTACGTGACGGTACCTTAAGCTGTGCGACCTCATGGCTCATCCTGACACCCAGGATGGCAGGACGGCTGAGGACGCAGTCACGTGACCACCGCCATCGTATGCGTCTCTGATGTTTATACAGCGCATACAAGGGCAACCGCAGACCTTTATCAGCGCAGCAAGGGTTTGCTTTCTAGACCTCCTTATCGCTGCTGTTCAGTCGGACCTTCACCGGACGGCAGACCCGATGGACGGACCCAGAAGCAGTTGAGGCCTCTCTCGGCCATAGGGGTGTATACTGCACAGGCCGTCTCAGACCCTGGTATAAGGCTACATTCACACGGGCGAGCGCCATATCGGGTCTAGAAGCCCGCCCTGATCTCGCGGTTGTCAACGTGTTTCACCCACGGATGCAAAAACAGCTCACAACGCTTCTGTGAAGTTCCAATCGTCCAGCATTTGTTTCACGCTCGTCGGGGGATCGGCTGGTGTTCGCCATTTCAATGGGAAGCATCACATCGCACTCGCGTGCGCATCACACGGCCAGCGATGTGTTCGAGTGTCCCGCTGAAAACAATGGGCAATGCGTTCCGAGGAACACGAAAAACAGACTAGCGCTTGAATGCGGCGTTGCTAACACCACGATGTTTGAGCGCTGTCTGCGCTTTTTAACGCACCTCATTCCCATTTACAATGATGCTCTGAAAACACTCAAATGCGTTCAGGAACACCGCCTGAAATCACGGCAAGGCGTCTTGTGAACACGTGTGAGAGCGGCCTAAGAGCGCCTTCACACTGCCGGTTTTTTAACGCTGCGATTTCGTTTTTTTCAATGGGACTTTCTAATGTTAAAATCGCAAGTTTGTGCTTTTTTGTGTTTTTTGTGTGATTTTAACATTAGAAAATCCCATTGAAAAAAACGAAATCGCAGCGTTAAAAAAAATGCCAGCGGGTGAAAGCCCTAAGAGTTAATTCACACGGGCGTACGCATATTTCGGTCTGCAAACACACTGCGTATTCACGGACCACAACCCTCCTCTCTACTGCACATATCAGCGCTGCTTGCATGGATTTCATGCAGAGAATACACACGTATCATACGTGTGCGCCGCGTATTTGCGCATTCGTATTGACAATGGGCTATTTTCACACGACACACATATATTTCCACAAGCCCAAATGCTAATCAATAGGGATTCGGCGCGGCGTATTATGTCCGTTGTATGCAGCATAAACCCCCTGTGTGAATGAGCCCTAACTGCGGACTTTGATGTGGAACTGCAAGCAGCTTTTAAGCCATTTTCAATTCCACTCAAAACCCGCAGGTTGCCTGAGGACGTTGTTGGGCCATTTACTGCGGCTTGTGGTGCGTCCTGCAGGCTGAGTTCTGACCTCTGCCAAAGGCCCCTAATAGTGCGCTGTCTCTTTAAATGGGGTTGTTCCAAGCTTGACTTTTATCACCTATTTTCAGCTAAGACCCCTGCTGATCCCGAGAACTGGGGTCCTGCGCCCCTCTTCTGTATCACTGCAGTGAGGAGGAGCTTGTTGAGTGGTGGTCACATATGCGCCATTCATACTCAATGGGACTGTTGCGAATAGCCGAGCGTTTGTACGCAGCTATTACCATCAGCCCCACTGAAGTGAGTGGATTGGCACTGAGCGTGTGCGACCGCAGCGCCAAACAATCTCCCCCCCACTGACAGGGGTGCAGCAGGACTCCTGTTCTTGGGTTGGTGGGCTCTCACCGCCGATCAGACGGATCGGTGATAAGTCAGCGGTGGTACGACCCCTTTAATTACCTTTCACACAAAAATCACATAAACACAGAAGAACGGAGGCGGCAGAGCCGGGCGTGTTGTAGCCGTTTATGTAGTTGATGGTTATTTCAGCTGAAGAGGAAGCTTAGCTCTAGCAAGAACCGTCGCCGGTCAGCAAGCTATGGAACAGCAGGGCTCTTCTTAAAGACAGTACACAGCCTTCAAGGTAACGAAGGAGACGTCTCCCACCATGATTCTCTCATCAGGACAAACGTGGGCCAAATAACCCCCCCGCTCTGCCGGCAACGTCGTCAGTCCGTCGCACCGCAACCTCGTGAGACCCCGCCGGCAGAGGAGGGCTTAAACTGATGCAAGAGGGACCTGCCGAGTGGTCGACGCCGTCACGTTCTCAAATACATACAATAAGTTAAAATAGATCATTTCTGTCATTTCTTTCCCGCAACTGAAATAAGAATTATAATAATAGCTTTGGCAAAACAATTTAGACAAAGGGAGGCGTCGGATGATGCCCACCGCCCCTGGCATCAGCGGGGGGTTGGATCCAGAGTGACCAGCCACTGCAGCGAACAACCCGCGTCTTTGCCGTCCACCATTGTGTTCCGGAGTGGAGTTGTGCTTGGTGCCTTGTTTCCGCGGCACAGCTGGTTGTAACGGGTCCACCGAGTCCTTTCCGCTCCGTCCGTCATGCATATTTACATTACCACTTAGAAAAGACCGCTAAGAAAAGGGCAGACAAGAAGGTGCAAGAGTAGACAAAACAACAGGGGGATGCAAGAAGTCACCAAGACGGATGGAAGGAGGATGTAAACGATGGTCGGTGGGTTCAGCTGTCACCGTCAATCACAAAGTCACTGATATGGAACAAAGTCTGGATATAGAAGTGGCTGAATCTGAGATACAAGCTGCCCCGGACCCGCTTCTGCCACTAATACTGCAAGTAATGCCAGTTCTCCAGGGCCATGCCCGCCGCGAAGCTACATGATGGTACAGGAAGACAGTGGATTGCGGATTTGGCAGCTACAAGCGGCGCCACAGTACTGGCGAAAGGTCTGGTAGCAACTGCGGTCCGCCTCGCTGCTCCATTGTACGGGGTTGGACGACAGCGCCTCCGTCGGTAGCCGGTTGAGGATGCTGGTGTTCACAGCGAGGGCCGCCAAGCCATAGTCTGTAAACAGCACAGTTTCCCGCTTGCAGGTTGGGCATGAAATGAATTTGTACTTGGGACACGACTCGTAGAGAATCTGCAGGCACTCCTCGCACACGGAATGGAGACAAGATAAGATCCGAGGCCTCTTGTTGGTAAAATTGTACATATGGCCACAGGTGGGACATTCTAAGGGTTCACATGGGGTGGACGGGTGCAGCACATACTGGTTGACGATCACTTCATCCGAGGGCGTCTTACGGTGGTAGCAGATCTCGGTACTGGCTTTCCGTTGGCCGGGGTAGATCTTCTCCCGTCGTGGTGGTGGAGGCGTCCTGGGAAGTCCCAAGGTGCTCGGAGTGTTATCCAGAGCCGGCATCTCCCCGCAGGCCTGGTTGACGATAATCTCCGAGTCCGAGGGCCAGGCACGCTTGGCAACTAGAGGAGGCTCCCTCCTTGATGGAGGGCCGTACCGCGGCTGAGAGTTCTGGCACTCCGAGAACTTCTCAGCCTGTATGATCTTCATGGCCTCCATCTTGATTATGACCTGCTGCCCTTTCAGACACGACATAAGAATTTTTTTCACATTACTGTCCGCAACCTTGTTTTCTCCTAGAGCCCCCTGCATGTGGCTTGAGAAAGAGTCAAACGCTCACAACTTAAAAAGATTGATTTGGCAAAGACTTAGTTTTGGAGGAGTGAAGCTGGACTTCGGTGCAGACGTCCGTCATGTCCTACAAGGTGGTACAATCCACAAGGAGACTTTGCAGAAGTGTATAATATCCAAGGGCTTGCTTCAAGAATGCAATCTCCAGGGAGCGTTGATATGTGTGCAGTCCACCATAGACCTCAGGTGGAAGGAGGCAGCCGTAGAGAAGCTCACAGGAGCGCCGTACAATCCGTGCAGAACGGTGGAGCTTTTCGCCACATGAAGGGCACCGCGTACCTGAGAACAGGTGTGATCCTTGTTATTGTTGCGGAGGCTGCAGGAAGGTGGTATAAAGTTATACGAATTCCTTTCTCCTGACTTCTCACTCCCACGAACAGGTCAGCTGCATTCCAGGAGACCGACGGTGACTGCCCAGGTCAGACACACATCCAAACAGACCGGTATAATGAGGCCTCCTAACGAAGCTGAAGGAGGAGTCCTGGAACCAGGGTGGCTTTAGTAAGCGAGGGAGACGAGCTCATGTAGATCAATCATTACATCCGATTCTGCACAGTTCGCACGTAATGGGCTATACGGTTACCTGCGTACAAATAGAGAAGAAGGGGGTCAGTAACTGCAATGAGACCAACACTGCTCACCGAGAGGCAGACAATTACTGCAATAGCCGGTGACACAACCGCATAATTGTTATAATCCAGGAGGAAATTATTACCAGAACCGCCCAAAAAATCACCGGTGTTACATCCAGCAACACAGAAAACACCCCGCGACTCCCTACTCTGGGATATACATACTATAATTATGCTCCTATGTACAAGAATATAACTACTATAATACTGCCCCCTATGTACAAGAATATAACTACTATAATACTGCCCCCTATGTACAAGAATATAACTACTATAATACTGCCTCCTATGTACTAGAATATAACTACTATAATACTGCCCCCTATGTACAAGAATATAACTACTATAATACTGCCCCTATGTACAAGAATATAACTACTATAATACTGCCCCCTATGTACAAGAATATAACTACTATAATACTGCCCCCTATGTACAAGAATATGACTACTATAATACTGCCCCCTATGTACAAGAATATAACTACTATAATACTGCCCCCTATGTACAAGAATATAACTACTATAATACTGCCTCTTATGTATAAGAATATAACTACTATAATAGTGCCCCCTATGTACAAGAATATAACTACTATAATACTGCCCTCTATGTACAAGAATATAACTACTATAATACTGCCCCCTATGTACAAGAATATAACTACTATAAAACTGCCTCCTATGTACAAGAATTTAACTACTATAATACTGCCCCCTATGTACAAGAATATAACTACTATAATACTGCCCGCTATGTACAAGAATATAACCACTATAATACTGCCCCCTATGTACAAGAATATAACTACTATAATACTGCCTCCCATGTACAAGAATATAACTACTATAATACTGCCCCTATGTACAAGAATATAACTACTATAATACTGCCCCTATGTACAAGAATATAACTACTATAATACTGCCCCTATGTACAAGAATATAACTACTATAATACTGCCCCCTATGTACAAGAATATAACTACTATAATACTGCCCCTATGTACAAGAATATAACTACTATAATACTGCCTCCTATGTACAAGAATATAACTACTATAATACTGCGCCCTATGTATAAGAATATAACTACTATAATAGTGCCCCCTATGTACAAGAATATAACTACTATAATACTGCCCCTATGTACAAGAATATAACTACTATAATACTGCGCCCTATGTATAAGAATATAACTACTATAATAGTGCCCCCTATGTACAAGAATATAACTACTATAATACTGCCCCTATGTACAAGAATATAACTACTATAATACTGCCCCCTATGTACAAGAATATAACTACTATAATACTGCGCCCTATGTATAAGAATATAACTACTATAATAGTGCCCCCTATGTACAAGAATATAACTACTATAATACTGCCCTCTATGTACAAGAATATAACTACTATAATACTGCCCCCTATGTACAAGAATATAACTACTATAAAACTGCCTCCTATGTACAAGAATTTAACTACTATAATACTGCCCCCTATGTACAAGAATATAACTACTGTAATACTACCCCCAATGTACAAGAATATTACTACTATAATACTGCCTCCCATGTACAAGAATATAACTACTATAATACTGCCCCCTATGTACAAGAATATAACTACTATAATACTGCCTCCTATGTACAAGAATATAACTACTATAATACTGCCCCCTATGTACAAGAATATAACTACTATAATACTGCCTCCTATGTACAAGAATATAACTACTATAATACTGCCCCCTATGTACAAGAATATAACTACTATAATACTGCCTCTTATGTACAAGAATATAACTACTATAATACTGCCCCCTATGTGCAAGAATATAACTACTATAACACCGCCCCCTATGTACAATAATATAACTACTATAAAACTCCCCCTATGTACAAGAATATAACTGCTATAATACTGCCCCTATATACAAGAATATAACTACTATAATACTGCCCCCAATGTACAAGACTATAACTACTATAATACTGCCCCTATGTACAAGAATATAACTACTATAATACTGCACCCTATGTACAAGAATATAACTGCTATAATACTGCCCCTATGTGCAAGAATATAACTACTATAACACCGCCCCCTATGTACAATAATATAACTACTATAAAACTCCCCCTATGTACAAGAATATAACTGCTATAATACTGCCCCCTATGTGCAAGAATATAACTACTATAATACTGCCCCTATATACAAGAATATAACTACTATAATACTGCCCCCAATGTACAAGAATATAACTGCTATAATAATGCCCCCAATGTACAAGAATATAACTACTATAATACTGCCCCCAATGTACAAGAATATAACTACTATAATACTGCCCTCTATGTACAAGAATATAACTACTATAATACTGCCCCCTATGTACAAGAATATAACTACTATAATACTGCCCCCTATGTACAAGAATATAACTACTATAATACTGCCTCCTATGTACAAGAATATAACTACTATAATACTGCCCCCTATGTGCAAGAATATAACTACTATAATACTGCTCCCTATGTACAAGAATATAACTGCTATAACATTGCCTCCTATGTACAAGAATATAACTACTATAATACTGCCTCCTATGTACAAGAATATAACTACTATAATACTGCTCCTATGTACAGGAATATAACTACTATAATACTGCCTCCTATGTACAAGAATATAACTACTATAATACTGCCCCCTATGTACAAGAATATAACTACTATTATACTGCCCCCTATGTACAAGAACATAACTACTATAATACTGCCCCCAATGTACAAGAATATAACTACTATAATAGTGCCCCCTATGTACAAGAATATAACTAGTATAAAACTGCCCCCTATGTACAAGAATATAACTACTATAACACTGCCTCCTATGTACAAGAATATAACTACTATAATACTGCTCCTATGTACAGGAATATAACTACTATAATACTGCCTCCTATGTACAAGAATATAACTACTATAATACTGCCCCCTATGTACAAGAATATAACTACTATTATACTGCCCCCTATGTACAAGAACATAACTACTATAATACTGCCCCCAATGTACAAGAATATAACTACTATAATAGTGCCCCCTATGTACAAGAATATAACTAGTATAAAACTGCCCCCTATGTACAAGAATATAACTACTATAATACTGCCCCCTATTTACAAGAATATAACTACTATAATATTGCCCCTATGGACAAGAATATAGCTACTATAATACTGCCCCCTATGTACAAGAATATAACTACTATAACACTGCCTCCCATGTACAAGAATATAACTACTATAATACTGCCCCCTATGTACAAGAATATAACTACTATAATACTGCCTCCTATGTACAAGAATATAACTACTATAACACTGCCCCCTATGTACAAGAATATAACCACTATAATACTGCCTCCCATGTACAAGAATATAACTACTATAATACTGCTCCCTATGTACAGGAATATAACTGCTATAATACTGCTCCTATGTACAAGAATATAACTACTATAATACTGCTCCCTATGTACAAGAATATAACTACTATAATACTGCCCCCTATGTACAAGAATATAACCACTATAATACTGCCCCCTATGTACAAGAATATAACTACTATAATACTGCTCCCTATGTACAGGAATATAACTACTATAATACTGCCTCCCATGTACAAGAATATAACTACTATAATACTGCTCCCTATGTACAGGAATATAACTACTATAATACTGCCCCTATATACAAGAATATAACTATTATAATACTGCCCCCTATGTACAAGAATATAACTACTATAATACTGCCCCTATATACAAGAATATAACTATTATAATACTGCCCCTATGTACAAGAATATAACTACTATAGTACTGCCTCCTATGTACAAGAATATAACTTGTATAATACTGCCCCATATGTACAATAATATAACTACTATAATACTGCCCCCTATGTGCAAGAATAGAACTACTATAATACTGCCCCCTATGTACAAGAATTTAACTACTATAATACTGCCCCCTATGTACAAGAATATAACTTGTATAATACTGCCTCCTATGTTCAAGAATGTAACTACTATAATACTGCTCCCTATGTACAAGAATATAACTACTATAATACTGCCCCCTATGTACAAGAATATAACTACTATAATACTGCCCCTTTTGTACAAGAATATAACTACTATAATACTGCCCCCTCTGTACAAGAATATAACTATTATAATACTGCCCCCTATGTACAAGAATATAACTACTATAATACTGCCCCCTATGTACAAAAATATAACTACTATAATACTGCCTCCCATGTACAAGAATATAACTACTATAATACTGCCTCCTATGTACAAGAATATAACTACTATAATACTGCCCCGTATGTCCAAGAATATAACTACTATAATACTGTTCTGTATGTACAAGAATATAACTACTATAATACTGCCCCCTATGTCCAAGAATATAACTACTATAATACTGCCCCCTATGTACAAGAATATAACTACTATAATACTGCCCCTATGTACAATAATATAACTACTATAATACTGCCCCCTATGTACAAGAATATAACTACTATAATACTGCTCCCAATGTACAAGAATATAACTACTATAATACTGCTCCCCATGTACAAGAATATAACTACTATAATACTGCCTACTATGTACAAGAATATAACTACTATAATAATGCCCCCTATGTACAAAAAAATTACTACTATTATACTGCCCCCTATGTACAAGAATATAACTACTATAATACTGCCCCTATGTACAAGAATATAACTACTATGATACTGCCCCCTATGTACAAGAATATAACTACTATAATACGGCCCCCTATGTACAAGAATATAACTACTATAATACGGCCCCTATGTACAAGAATATAACTACTATAATACTGCCCCCTATGTACAAGAATATAACTACTATAATACTGCCCCCTATGTACAAGAATATAACTACTATAATACTGCCCCCTATGTGCAAGAATATAACTACTATAATACTGCTCCCTATGTACAAGAATATAACTGCTATAATACTGCCCCCTATGTACAAGAATATAACTACTATAATACTGCCTCCTATGTACAAGAATATAACTACTATAATACTGCCCCCTATGTACAAGAATATAACTACTATAATACTGCTCCCCTATGTACAAGAATATAACTACTATAATACTGCCCCTATGTACAAGAATATAACTACTATGATACTGCCCCCTATGTACAAGAATATAACTACTATAATACGGCCCCCTATGTACAAGAATATAACTACTATAATACGGCCCCTATGTACAAGAATATAACTACTATAATACTGCCCCCTATGTACAAGAATATAACTACTATAATACTGCCTCCTATGTACAAGAATATAACTACTATAATACTGCCCCCTATGTGCAAGAATATAACTACTATAATACTGCTCCCTATGTACAAGAATATAACTGCTATAACATTGCCTCCTATGTACAAGAATATAACTACTATAATACTGCCTCCTATGTACAAGAATATAACTACTATAATACTGCTCCTATGTACAGGAATATAACTACTATAATACTGCCTCCTATGTACAAGAATATAACTACTATAATACTGCCCCCTATGTACAAGAATATAACTACTATTATACTGCCCCCTATGTACAAGAACATAACTACTATAATACTGCCCCCAATGTACAAGAATATAACTACTATAATAGTGCCCCCTATGTACAAGAATATAACTAGTATAAAACTGCCCCCTATGTACAAGAATATAACTACTATAACACTGCCTCCTATGTACAAGAATATAACTACTATAATACTGCTCCTATGTACAGGAATATAACTACTATAATACTGCCTCCTATGTACAAGAATATAACTACTATAATACTGCCCCCTATGTACAAGAATATAACTACTATTATACTGCCCCCTATGTACAAGAACATAACTACTATAATACTGCCCCCAATGTACAAGAATATAACTACTATAATAGTGCCCCCTATGTACAAGAATATAACTAGTATAAAACTGCCCCCTATGTACAAGAATATAACTACTATAATACTGCCCCCTATTTACAAGAATATAACTACTATAATATTGCCCCTATGGACAAGAATATAGCTACTATAATACTGCCCCCTATGTACAAGAATATAACTACTATAACACTGCCTCCCATGTACAAGAATATAACTACTATAATACTGCCCCCTATGTACAAGAATATAACTACTATAATACTGCCTCCTATGTACAAGAATATAACTACTATAACACTGCCCCCTATGTACAAGAATATAACCACTATAATACTGCCTCCCATGTACAAGAATATAACTACTATAATACTGCTCCCTATGTACAGGAATATAACTGCTATAATACTGCTCCTATGTACAAGAATATAACTACTATAATACTGCTCCCTATGTACAAGAATATAACTACTATAATACTGCCCCCTATGTACAAGAATATAACCACTATAATACTGCCCCCTATGTACAAGAATATAACTACTATAATACTGCTCCCTATGTACAGGAATATAACTACTATAATACTGCCTCCCATGTACAAGAATATAACTACTATAATACTGCTCCCTATGTACAGGAATATAACTACTATAATACTGCCCCTATATACAAGAATATAACTATTATAATACTGCCCCCTATGTACAAGAATATAACTACTATAATACTGCCCCTATATACAAGAATATAACTATTATAATACTGCCCCTATGTACAAGAATATAACTACTATAGTACTGCCTCCTATGTACAAGAATATAACTTGTATAATACTGCCCCATATGTACAATAATATAACTACTATAATACTGCCCCCTATGTGCAAGAATAGAACTACTATAATACTGCCCCCTATGTACAAGAATTTAACTACTATAATACTGCCCCCTATGTACAAGAATATAACTTGTATAATACTGCCTCCTATGTTCAAGAATGTAACTACTATAATACTGCTCCCTATGTACAAGAATATAACTACTATAATACTGCCCCCTATGTACAAGAATATAACTACTATAATACTGCCCCTTTTGTACAAGAATATAACTACTATAATACTGCCCCCTCTGTACAAGAATATAACTATTATAATACTGCCCCCTATGTACAAGAATATAACTACTATAATACTGCCCCCTATGTACAAAAATATAACTACTATAATACTGCCTCCCATGTACAAGAATATAACTACTATAATACTGCCTCCTATGTACAAGAATATAACTACTATAATACTGCCCCCTATGTGCAAGAATATAACTACTATAATACTGCTCCCTATGTACAAGAATATAACTGCTATAACATTGCCTCCTATGTACAAGAATATAACTACTATAATACTGCCTCCTATGTACAAGAATATAACTACTATAATACTGCTCCTATGTACAGGAATATAACTACTATAATACTGCCTCCTATGTACAAGAATATAACTACTATAATACTGCCCCCTATGTACAAGAATATAACTACTATTATACTGCCCCCTATGTACAAGAACATAACTACTATAATACTGCCCCCAATGTACAAGAATATAACTACTATAATAGTGCCCCCTATGTACAAGAATATAACTAGTATAAAACTGCCCCCTATGTACAAGAATATAACTACTATAACACTGCCTCCTATGTACAAGAATATAACTACTATAATACTGCTCCTATGTACAGGAATATAACTACTATAATACTGCCTCCTATGTACAAGAATATAACTACTATAATACTGCCCCCTATGTACAAGAATATAACTACTATTATACTGCCCCCTATGTACAAGAACATAACTACTATAATACTGCCCCCAATGTACAAGAATATAACTACTATAATAGTGCCCCCTATGTACAAGAATATAACTAGTATAAAACTGCCCCCTATGTACAAGAATATAACTACTATAATACTGCCCCCTATTTACAAGAATATAACTACTATAATATTGCCCCTATGGACAAGAATATAGCTACTATAATACTGCCCCCTATGTACAAGAATATAACTACTATAACACTGCCTCCCATGTACAAGAATATAACTACTATAATACTGCCCCCTATGTACAAGAATATAACTACTATAATACTGCCTCCTATGTACAAGAATATAACTACTATAACACTGCCCCCTATGTACAAGAATATAACCACTATAATACTGCCTCCCATGTACAAGAATATAACTACTATAATACTGCTCCCTATGTACAGGAATATAACTGCTATAATACTGCTCCTATGTACAAGAATATAACTACTATAATACTGCTCCCTATGTACAAGAATATAACTACTATAATACTGCCCCCTATGTACAAGAATATAACCACTATAATACTGCCCCCTATGTACAAGAATATAACTACTATAATACTGCTCCCTATGTACAGGAATATAACTACTATAATACTGCCTCCCATGTACAAGAATATAACTACTATAATACTGCTCCCTATGTACAGGAATATAACTACTATAATACTGCCCCTATATACAAGAATATAACTATTATAATACTGCCCCCTATGTACAAGAATATAACTACTATAATACTGCCCCTATATACAAGAATATAACTATTATAATACTGCCCCTATGTACAAGAATATAACTACTATAGTACTGCCTCCTATGTACAAGAATATAACTTGTATAATACTGCCCCATATGTACAATAATATAACTACTATAATACTGCCCCCTATGTGCAAGAATAGAACTACTATAATACTGCCCCCTATGTACAAGAATTTAACTACTATAATACTGCCCCCTATGTACAAGAATATAACTTGTATAATACTGCCTCCTATGTTCAAGAATGTAACTACTATAATACTGCTCCCTATGTACAAGAATATAACTACTATAATACTGCCCCCTATGTACAAGAATATAACTACTATAATACTGCCCCTTTTGTACAAGAATATAACTACTATAATACTGCCCCCTCTGTACAAGAATATAACTATTATAATACTGCCCCCTATGTACAAGAATATAACTACTATAATACTGCCCCCTATGTACAAAAATATAACTACTATAATACTGCCTCCCATGTACAAGAATATAACTACTATAATACTGCCTCCTATGTACAAGAATATAACTACTATAATACTGCCCCGTATGTCCAAGAATATAACTACTATAATACTGTTCTGTATGTACAAGAATATAACTACTATAATACTGCCCCCTATGTCCAAGAATATAACTACTATAATACTGCCCCCTATGTACAAGAATATAACTACTATAATACTGCCCCTATGTACAATAATATAACTACTATAATACTGCCCCCTATGTACAAGAATATAACTACTATAATACTGCTCCCAATGTACAAGAATATAACTACTATAATACTGCTCCCCATGTACAAGAATATAACTACTATAATACTGCCTACTATGTACAAGAATATAACTACTATAATAATGCCCCCTATGTACAAAAAAATTACTACTATTATACTGCCCCCTATGTACAAGAATATAACTACTATAATACTGCCCCTATGTACAAGAATATAACTACTATGATACTGCCCCCTATGTACAAGAATATAACTACTATAATACGGCCCCCTATGTACAAGAATATAACTACTATAATACGGCCCCTATGTACAAGAATATAACTACTATAATACTGCCCCCTATGTACAAGAATATAACTACTATAATACTGCCCCCTATGTACAAGAATATAACTACTATAATACTGCCCCCTATGTACAAAAATATAACTACTATAATACTGCCCCCTATGTACAAGAATATAACTACTATAATACTGCTCCTATGTACAAGAATATAACTACTATAATACTGCCCCCTATGTACAAGAATATAACTACTATAATACTGCCCCCTATGTACAAGAATATAACTATTATAATACTGCCCCCTATGTACAAGAATATAACTACTATAATACTGCCCCCTATGTACAAGAATATAACTACTATAAGACTGCCCCCTATGTACAAAAATATAACTACTATAATACTGCCTCCTATGTACAAGAATATAACTACTATAATACTGCCCCCTATGTACAAGAATATAACTACTATAATACTGCCCCCCTATGTACAAGAATATAACTACTATAATACTGCCTCCTATGTACAAGAATATAACTACAATAATACTGCCCCCTATGTACAGGAATATAACTATAATAATACTGCCCTCTATGTACAAGAATATAACTACTATAATACTGCCCCCTATGTACAAGAATATAACTACTATAATACTGCCTCCTATGTACAAGAATATAACAACTATAATACTGCCCCCTATGTACAGGAATATAACTATAATAATACTGCCCTCTATGTACAAGAATATAACTACTATAATACTGCCCTCTATGTACAAGAATATAACTACTATAATACTGCTCCTATGTACAGGAATATAACTACTATAATACTGCCCCCTATGTACAAGAATATAACTACTATAATACTGCCCCCTATGTACAAGAATATAACTACTATAATACTGCCCCCCTATGTACAAGAATATAACTACTATAATACTGCCCCTATGTACAAGAATATAACTACTATAATACTGCCCCCTATGTACAAAAATATAACTACTATAATACTGCCTCCTATGTACAAGAATATAACTACTATAATACTGCCCCCTATGTACAAGAATATAACTACTATAATACTGCCCCCTATGTACAAGAATATAACTACTATAATACTGCCCCCCTATGTACAAGAATATAACTACTATAATACTGCCTCCTATGTACAAGAATATAACTACAATAATACTGCCCCCTATGTACAAGAATATAACTACTATAATACTGCTCCCCTATGTACAAGAATATAACTACTATAATACTGCCCCTATGTACAAGAATATAACTACTATAATACTGCCCCCCTATGTACAGGAATATAACTATAATAATACTGCCCTCTATGTACAAGAATATAACTACTATAATACTGCCCCCTATGTACAAGAATATAACTACTATAATACTGCCCCTATGTACAAGAATATAACTACTATAATACTGCCCCTTATGTACAAGAATATAACTACTATAATACTGCCCCTATGTACAAGAATATAACTACTATAATACTGCCCCTATGTACAGGAATATAACTACTATAATACTGCTCCCTATGTACAAGAATATAACTACTATAATACTGCCCCCTATGTACAAGAATATAACTACTATAATACTGCCCCCTATGTACAAGAATATAACCACTATAATACTGCTCCTATGTACAAGAATATAACTACTATAATACTGCCCCCTATGTACAAGAATATAACTACTATAATACTGCCCCCTATGTAAAAGAATATAACTACTATAATACTGCCCCTATGTACAGGAATATAACTACTATAATACTGCACCCTATGTACAAGAATATAACTACTATAATACTGCCCCCTATGTACAAGAATTTAACTACTATAATACTGCCCCCTATGTACAAGAATTTAACTACTATAATACTGCCCCCTATGTACAAGAATATAACTACTATAATACTGCCCCCTATGTACAAGAATATAACTACTATAATACTGCCCCTATGTACATGAATATAACTACTATAATACTGGCCCCTATGTACAAGAATATAACTACTATAATACTGCCCCCTATGTACAAGAATATAACTACTATAATACTGCCCCTATGTACAAGAATACAACTACTATAATACTGTCCCCTATGTACAAGAATATAACTACTATAATACTGCCCCTATGTACAAGAATATAACTACTATAATACGGCCCCCTATGTACAAGAATATAACTACTATAATACTGCCTCCTATGTACAAGAATATAACTACTATAATACTGCCTCCTATGTACAAGAATATAACTACTATAATACTGCCCCCTATGTCCAAGAATATAACTAGTATAATACTGCCCCCTATGTACAAGAATATAACTACTATAATACTGCTCCCTATGTACAAGAATATAACTACTATAATACTGCCTCCTATGTATAAGAATATAACAACTATAATACTGCCCCCATGTACAAGAATATAACTACTATAATACTGCCCCCTATGTACAAGAATATAACTACTATAATACTGCTCCCTATGTACAAGAATATAACTACTATAATAATGCCCCCTATGTACAAGAATATAACTACTATAATACTGCTCCTATGTACAAGAATATAACTACTATAATACTGCTCCTATGTACAAGAATATAACTACTATAATACTGCTCCCTATGTACAAGAATATAACTACTATAATACTGCCTCCTGTGTACAAGAATATAACTACTATAATACTGCTCCCTATGTACAAGAATATAACTACTATAATACTGCCCCCTATGTCCAAGAATATAACTACTATAATACTGTCCCCTATGTACAAGAATATAACTACTATAATACTGCTCCTATATACAAGAATATAACTACTATAATACTGCTCCCTATGTACAAGAATATAACTACTATAATACTGTCCCCTATGTACAAGAATATAACTACTATAATACTGCCCCCTATGTACAAGAATATAACTACTATAATACTGCCCCCTATGTACAAGAATATAACTACTATAATACTGCCCCCTATGTACAATAATATAACTACTATAATACTGCCCCCTATGTACAAGAATATAACTACTATAATACTGCCCCCTATGTACAAGAATATAACTACTATAATACTGCTCCCTATGTACAAGAATATAACTACTATAATACTGCCCCCTATGTACAAGAATATAACTACTATAATACTGCCTCCTATGTACAAGAATATAACTACTATAATACTGCCCCATATGTACAAGAATATAACTACTATAATACTGCCCCCTATGTACAAGAATATAACTACTATAATATACTGCCCCCTATGGACAAGAATATAACTACTATAATACTGCCCACTATGTACAAGAATATAACTACTATAATACTGCTCCCTATGTACAAGAATATAACTACTATAATACTGCCCCCTATGTACAAGAATATAACTACTATAATACTGCCCCCTATGTACAAGAATATAACTACTATAATACTGTGCCCTATCGTAAAGAATTTTCATGTGTGCAGGTAGGACAATTCCCTCAGCTCTTGGCTAGACCGCATAATGAGATGTTTATTTGCATATAATTTACATAACTAAACACTCTTAGTTCCCGCTTCCCTTTCTCTGCCATAAGTCGCGGTTTCTGATTTTCCTGGATGACATTGGATCTTGTTGCTTCGTTACAGGAATGGCAGCTGGATGGGGGGGGGGGGGGGGGGGGGGGGTCGGACAGGACAGAACGTGCGTCGCCGTATTACAATGGGAACGTTCCGAGCTTTCTGGAATGTTGCCGGAAATGTAGCAGCCGGCTGCCAGTGCAGGAATAATAGTCACATGACCGCTGAGGAAACCCGTTTATTGGGTTCCCAGCATGGCTATGTGGTCTGGCCCCCCGTACGGCGCAGCGACCCCACCTGCTGCAGGAAATGTAAGGAGCTGTAAGGAGAGCCGCTCCCGATGACTCACAAGACTTCACGTTACTCCTCGCGTTTGACCGCGCAGTTCGCCCATTTACTTACTTGGAGACGCAGGAAAGTCGAGGTTCTTATTTGGGAAAAGTTGCTCTGTTATCAGTGGGCTGCGGGAAGAAATCATTTCCGCCCCCCGAGTTATCGCAAAATATATAGATGACACATACGGCTCTGCTATACCGTAGCCGCCAACCTCCCGAAATCCAGGACCGCCCCCATATAACGCATCCGTCTCCATACTTGTTCGTGGGACAGTGAAGCGCAGTGGGGGGTCCAACCCTATGAAAAAACGGACAGAAACGTATATCAGGCTAAACGGCGCCAAAAGTCTGACCGCATTTATCCCATTATAGCTTATTATGGACAGAAAACGTGACATGTGCAGCGTGGACGACCCTTACCCCCCCCCACCGGGCCGACCACCGTGCCCCCATAACAAAGTGTCTCCATAACAGCGCCCACAGCACAGACCCCCCGAGTGCCGCGTACTAGACGGCCGTAGTGCCCCATCTGCCAGCCATAAGGCAATATTCACGAGGGCAGAATCGGCGTTGGGTTTGTCTGCGCAGATTCCACCTCTGAACACGCTACGTATTTCTGTCGCTTCACTTTTTTTTTTGCAATGCAGATTTGAGACTTGGAAATCTCCCCAGCGTCCAGCCGAGCGCGGCGACTCCCCGCAAAATCAACCGCCGTGCGTCACCACTGATCTCATGCGGATTCCACGATGTGCAGTCTAAGGGTTCGTTCACACGGTGCACACAGCATGCTCACAGACCGCAGCCCGGCGCCTTCCGGCGCGCTGCATTTTCTTCTGTATGTGTGAGCATTGCGTTTTTCACGCAAGAAACAAACAAAGCGCAATCGGCCGCATGGATTCCCAGCGTAAATAAGCGCCAACTTCAATGGATTCCGTTTTCACTATTGAGATTGTTGCCTGTTAATAGTACGTCGAGAAAAGATAGGACCCGCCCCATAATACCGGGTGCGGGAGGATCGCCCTATAATACCGGGTGCGGGAGGATCGCCCCATAATACCGCATGCGGGGAGGATCGCCCTATAATACCGGATGCGGGAGGATCGCCCCATAATACCGGGTGCGGGAGGATCGCCCCATAATACCGGGTGCGGGAGGATCGCCCTATAATACCGCGTGTGGGGAGGATCGCCCTATAATACCGCGTGTGGGGAGGATCGCCATATAATACCGGGTGCGGGAGGATCGCCCTATAATACCGCGTGTGGGGAGGATCGCCCTATAATACCGCATGCGGGGAGGATCGCCCCATAATACCGCATGCGGGGAGGATCGCCATATAATACCGCGTGCAGGGAGGATCGCCCTATAATACCGGGTGCGGGAGGATCGCCCTATAATACCGCGTGCGGGGAGGATCGCCCTATAATACCGCATGCGGGGAGGATCGCCCTATAATACCGCATGCGGGGAGGATCGCCCCATAATACCGCATGCGGGGAGGATCGCCATATAATACCGCGTGCAGGGAGAATCGCACTATAATACCGGGTGCGGGAGGATCGCCCTATAATACCGCGTGTGGGGAGGATCGCCCTATAATACCGCATGCGGGGAGGATCGCCCCATAATACCGCATGCGGGGAGGATCGCCATATAATACCGCGTGCAGGGAGGATCGCCCTATAAGACTGCATGCGGGAAGGATCGCCTTATAATACTATGTGCAAGGAGGATCGCCCTATAATACCGCATGCGGGGAGGATCGCCCCATAATACCGCGTGCGGGGAGGATCGCCCCAAAATACCGCGTGCGGGGAGGATCGCCCTATAATACCGCGTGCGGGGAGGATCGCCCCATAATACCGCGTGCGGGGAGGATCGCCCCATAATACCGCGTGCGGGGAGGATCGCCCCATAATACCGCGTGCGGGGAGGATCGCCCTATAATACCGCGTGCGGGGAGGATCGCCCCATAATACCGCATGCGGGGAGGATCGCCCTATAATACCGCGTGCGGGGAGGATCGCCCTATAATACCACGTGCGGGGAGGATCGCCCTATAATACCGCGTGTGGGGAGGATCGCCCTATAATACCGCGTGTGGGGAGGATCGCCCTATAATACCACGTGCGGGGAGGATCGCCGTATAATACCGCGTGCGGGAAGGATCGCCCTATAATGCTGCGTGCGAGGAGTATCGCCCTATCATACCATGTGTGGGGAGGATCGCCCTATAATACCACGTGCGGGGAGGATGGCCCTATAATACCGCGTGCGAGGAGGATGGCCCTATAATATTGCATGCGGGGAGGATCGCCCTATAATACTGCGTGCGGGGAGGATCGCCCTATAATACTGTGTGCGGGGAGGATCGCCCTATAATACTGTGTGCGGGGAGGATCGCCCTATAATACTGCGTGCGGGGAGGATCGCCCTATAATACTGTGTGCGGGGAGGATGGCCCTATAATACCTTGTGCGAAGAGGATGGCCCTATAATACTGCGTGCGGGGAGGATGGCCCTATAATACCGCGTGCGGGGAGGATGGCCCTATAATACCGCGTGCGGGGAGGATGGCCCTATAATACCGTGTGCGGGGAGGATCGCCCTATAATACTGCGTGCGGGGAGGATCGCCCTATAATACCGCGTGCGGGGAGGATGGCCCTATAATACCGCGTGCGGGGAGGATGGCCCTATAATACCGCGTGCGGGGAGGATCGCCCTATAATACTGCGTGCAGAGAGGATCGCCCTATAATACCGCGTGCGGGGAGTATCGCCCTATAATACCGCGTGCAGAGAGGATCGCCCTATAATACCGCGTGCGGGGAGGATGGCCCTATAATACCGCGTGCGGGGAGGATGGCCCTATAATACTGCGTGCAGAGAGAATCGCCCTATAATACAGCGTGCGGGGAGGATCGCCCTATAATACCGCGTGCGGGGAGGATCGCCCTATAATACCGCGTGCGAGGAGGATCGCCCTATAATACCGTGTGCGGGGAGGATCGCCCTATAATACCGTGTGCAGAGAGGATCGCCCTATAATACCGCGTGCGGGGAGGATCGCCCTATAATACCGTGTGCGGGGAGTATCGCCCTATAATACCACATGCGGGGAGGATGGCCCTATAATACCGCGTGCAGAGAGGATCGCCCTATAATACCGTGTGCGGGGAGTATCGCCCTATAATACCGCGTGCAGAGAGGATCGCCCTATAATACCGCGTGCGGGGAGGATGGCCCTATAATACCGCGTGCGGGGAGGATGGCCCTATAATACTGCGTGCAGAGAGGATCGCCCTATAATACAGCGTGCGGGGAGGATCGCCCTATAATACCGCATGCGGGGAGGATCGCCCTATAATACCGCGTGCGGGGAGGATCGCCCTATAATACCGCGTGCGGGGAGGATCGCCCTATAATACCGTGTGCGGGGAGGATCGCCCTATAATACCGCGTGCAGAGAGGATCGCCCTATAATACCGCGTGCAGGGAGGATCGCCCTATAATACCGCGTGCGGGGAGGATCGCCCTATAATACCGTGTGCGGGGAGGATCGCCATATAATACCGGGTGCGGGAGGATCGCCCTATAATACCGCGTGTGGGGAGGATCGCCCTATAATACCGCATGCGGGGAGGATCGCCCCATAATACCGCATGCGGGGAGGATCGCCATATAATACCGCGTGCAGGGAGGATCGCCCTATAATACCGGGTGCGGGAGGATCGCCCTATAATACCGCGTGCGGGGAGGATCGCCCTATAATACCGCATGCGGGGAGGATCGCCCTATAATACCGCATGCGGGGAGGATCGCCCCATAATACCGCATGCGGGGAGGATCGCCATATAATACCGCGTGCAGGGAGGATCGCACTATAATACCGGGTGCGGGAGGATCGCCCTATAATACCGCGTGTGGGGAGGATCGCCCTATAATACCGCATGCGGGGAGGATCGCCCCATAATACCGCATGCGGGGAGGATCGCCATATAATACCGCGTGCAGGGAGGATCGCCCTATAAGACTGCATGCGGGAAGGATCGCCTTATAATACTATGTGCGAGGAGGATCGCCCTATAATACCGCATGCGGGGAGGATCGCCCCATAATACCGCGTGCGGGGAGGATCGCCCCATAATACCGCGTGCGGGGAGGATCGCCCTATAATACCGCGTGCGGGGAGGATGGCCCTATAATACCGTGTGCGGGGAGGATCGCCCTATAATACTGCGTGCGGGGAGGATCGCCCTATAATACCGCGTGCGGGGAGGATGGCCCTATAATACCGCGTGCGGGGAGGATGGCCCTATAATACCGCGTGCGGGGAGGATCGCCCTATAATACTGCGTGCAGAGAGGATCGCCCTATAATACCGCGTGCGGGGAGTATCGCCCTATAATACCGCGTGCAGAGAGGATGGCCCTATAATACCGCGTGCGGGGAGGATGGCCCTATAATACCGCGTGCGGGGAGGATGGCCCTATAATACTGCGTGCAGAGAGAATCGCCCTATAATACAGCGTGCGGGGAGGATCGCCCTATAATACCGCGTGCGGGGAGGATCGCCCTATAATACCGCGTGCGAGGAGGATCGCCCTATAATACCGTGTGCGGGGAGGATCGCCCTATAATACCGTGTGCAGAGAGGATCGCCCTATAATACCGCGTGCGGGGAGGATCGCCCTATAATACCGTGTGCGGGGAGTATCGCCCTATAATACCACATGCGGGGAGGATGGCCCTATAATACCGCGTGCAGAGAGGATCGCCCTATAATACCGTGTGCGGGGAGTATCGCCCTATAATACCGCGTGCAGAGAGGATCGCCCTATAATACCGCGTGCGGGGAGGATGGCCCTATAATACCGCGTGCGGGGAGGATGGCCCTATAATACTGCGTGCAGAGAGGATCGCCCTATAATACAGCGTGCGGGGAGGATCGCCCTATAATACCGCATGCGGGGAGGATCGCCCTATAATACCGCGTGCGGGGAGGATCGCCCTATAATACCGCGTGCGGGGAGGATCGCCCTATAATACCGTGTGCGGGGAGGATCGCCCTATAATACCGCGTGCAGAGAGGATCGCCCTATAATACCGCGTGCAGGGAGGATCGCCCTATAATACCGCGTGCGGGGAGGATCGCCCTATAATACCGTGTGCGGGGAGGATCGCCATATAATACCGGGTGCGGGAGGATCGCCCTATAATACCGCGTGTGGGGAGGATCGCCCTATAATACCGCATGCGGGGAGGATCGCCCCATAATACCGCATGCGGGGAGGATCGCCATATAATACCGCGTGCAGGGAGGATCGCCCTATAATACCGGGTGCGGGAGGATCGCCCTATAATACCGCGTGCGGGGAGGATCGCCCTATAATACCGCATGCGGGGAGGATCGCCCTATAATACCGCATGCGGGGAGGATCGCCCCATAATACCGCATGCGGGGAGGATCGCCATATAATACCGCGTGCAGGGAGGATCGCACTATAATACCGGGTGCGGGAGGATCGCCCTATAATACCGCGTGTGGGGAGGATCGCCCTATAATACCGCATGCGGGGAGGATCGCCCCATAATACCGCATGCGGGGAGGATCGCCATATAATACCGCGTGCAGGGAGGATCGCCCTATAAGACTGCATGCGGGAAGGATCGCCTTATAATACTATGTGCGAGGAGGATCGCCCTATAATACCGCATGCGGGGAGGATCGCCCCATAATACCGCGTGCGGGGAGGATCGCCCCATAATACCGCGTGCGGGGAGGATCGCCCTATAATACCGCGTGCGGGGAGGATCGCCCCATAATACCGCGTGCGGGGAGGATCGCCCCATAATACCGCGTGCGGGGAGGATCGCCCCATAATACCGCGTGCGGGGAGGATCGCCCTATAATACCGCGTGCGGGGAGGATCGCCCCATAATACCGCATGCGGGGAGGATCGCCCTATAATACCGCGTGCGGGGAGGATCGCCCTATAATACCACGTGCGGGGAGGATCGCCCTATAATACCGCGTGTGGGGAGGATCGCCCTATAATACCGCGTGTGGGGAGGATCGCCCTATAATACCACGTGCGGGGAGGATCGCCGTATAATACCGCGTGCGGGAAGGATCGCCCTATAATGCTGCGTGCGAGGAGTATCGCCCTATCATACCATGTGTGGGGAGGATCGCCCTATAATACCACGTGCGGGGAGGATCGCCCTATAATACCGCGTGCGGGGAGGATCGCCCCATAATACCGCATGCGGGGAGGATCGCCCTATAATACCGCGTGCGGGGAGGATCGCCCTATAATACCACGTGCGGGGAGGATCGCCCTATAATACCGCGTGTGGGGAGGATCGCCCTATAATACCGCGTGTGGGGAGGATCGCCCTATAATACCACGTGCGGGGAGGATCGCCGTATAATACCGCGTGCGGGAAGGATCGCCCTATAATGCTGCGTGCGAGGAGTATCGCCCTATCATACCATGTGTGGGGAGGATCGCCCTATAATACCACGTGCGGGGAGGATGGCCCTATAATACCGCGTGCGAGGAGGATGGCCCTATAATATTGCATGCGGGGAGGATCGCCCTATAATACTGCGTGCGGGGAGGATCGCCCTATAATACTGTGTGCGGGGAGGATCGCCCTATAATACTGTGTGCGGGGAGGATCGCCCTATAATACTGCGTGCGGGGAGGATCGCCCTATAATACTGTGTGCGGGGAGGATGGCCCTATAATACCTTGTGCGAAGAGGATGGCCCTATAATACTGCGTGCGGGGAGGATCGCCCTATAATACCGCGTGCGGGGAGGATGGCCCTATAATACCGCGTGCGGGGAGGATGGCCCTATAATACCGTGTGCGGGGAGGATCGCCCTATAATACTGCGTGCGGGGAGGATCGCCCTATAATACCGCGTGCGGGGAGGATGGCCCTATAATACCGCGTGCGGGGAGGATGGCCCTATAATACCGCGTGCGGGGAGGATCGCCCTATAATACTGCGTGCAGAGAGGATCGCCCTATAATACCGCGTGCGGGGAGTATCGCCCTATAATACCGCGTGCAGAGAGGATCGCCCTATAATACCGCGTGCGGGGAGGATGGCCCTATAATACCGCGTGCGGGGAGGATGGCCCTATAATACTGCGTGCAGAGAGAATCGCCCTATAATACAGCGTGCGGGGAGGATCGCCCTATAATACCGCGTGCGGGGAGGATCGCCCTATAATACCGCGTGCGAGGAGGATCGCCCTATAATACCGTGTGCGGGGAGGATCGCCCTATAATACCGTGTGCAGAGAGGATCGCCCTATAATACCGCGTGCGGGGAGGATCGCCCTATAATACCGTGTGCGGGGAGTATCGCCCTATAATACCACATGCGGGGAGGATGGCCCTATAATACCGCGTGCAGAGAGGATCGCCCTATAATACCGTGTGCGGGGAGTATCGCCCTATAATACCGCGTGCAGAGAGGATCGCCCTATAATACCGCGTGCGGGGAGGATGGCCCTATAATACCGCGTGCGGGGAGGATGGCCCTATAATACTGCGTGCAGAGAGGATCGCCCTATAATACAGCGTGCGGGGAGGATCGCCCTATAATACCGCGTGCGGGGAGGATCGCCCTATAATACCGCGTGCGGGGAGGATCGCCCTATAATACCGCGTGCGGGGAGGATCGCCCTATAATACCGTGTGCGGGGAGGATCGCCCTATAATACCGCGTGCAGAGAGGATCGCCCTATAATACCGCGTGCAGGGAGGATCGCCCTATAATACCGCGTGCGGGGAGGATCGCCCTATAATACCGTGTGCGGGGAGGATCGCCATATAATACCGGGTGCGGGAGGATCGCCCTATAATACCGCGTGTGGGGAGGATCGCCCTATAATACCGCATGCGGGGAGGATCGCCCCATAATACCGCATGCGGGGAGGATCGCCATATAATACCGCGTGCAGGGAGGATCGCCCTATAATACCGGGTGCGGGAGGATCGCCCTATAATACCGCGTGCGGGGAGGATCGCCCTATAATACCGCATGCGGGGAGGATCGCCCTATAATACCGCATGCGGGGAGGATCGCCCCATAATACCGCATGCGGGGAGGATCGCCATATAATACCGCGTGCAGGGAGGATCGCACTATAATACCGGGTGCGGGAGGATCGCCCTATAATACCGCGTGTGGGGAGGATCGCCCTATAATACCGCATGCGGGGAGGATCGCCCCATAATACCGCATGCGGGGAGGATCGCCATATAATACCGCGTGCAGGGAGGATCGCCCTATAAGACTGCATGCGGGAAGGATCGCCTTATAATACTATGTGCGAGGAGGATCGCCCTATAATACCGCATGCGGGGAGGATCGCCCCATAATACCGCGTGCGGGGAGGATCGCCCCATAATACCGCGTGCGGGGAGGATCGCCCTATAATACCGCGTGCGGGGAGGATCGCCCGATAATACCGCGTGCGGGGAGGATCGCCCCATAATACCGCGTGCGGGGAGGATCGCCCCATAATACCGCGTGCGGGGAGGATCGCCCTATAATACCGCGTGCGGGGAGGATCGCCCCATAATACCGCATGCGGGGAGGATCGCCCTATAATACCGCGTGCGGGGAGGATCGCCCTATAATACCACGTGCGGGGAGGATCGCCCTATAATACCGCGTGTGGGGAGGATCGCCCTATAATACCGCGTGTGGGGAGGATCGCCCTATAATACCACGTGCGGGGAGGATCGCCGTATAATACCGCGTGCGGGAAGGATCGCCCTATAATGCTGCGTGCGAGGAGTATCGCCCTATCATACCATGTGTGGGGAGGATCGCCCTATAATACCACGTGCGGGGAGGATCGCCCTATAATACCGCGTGCGGGGAGGATCGCCCCATAATACCGCATGCGGGGAGGATCGCCCTATAATACCGCGTGCGGGGAGGATCGCCCTATAATACCACGTGCGGGGAGGATCGCCCTATAATACCGCGTGTGGGGAGGATCGCCCTATAATACCGCGTGTGGGGAGGATCGCCCTATAATACCACGTGCGGGGAGGATCGCCGTATAATACCGCGTGCGGGAAGGATCGCCCTATAATGCTGCGTGCGAGGAGTATCGCCCTATCATACCATGTGTGGGGAGGATCGCCCTATAATACCACGTGCGAGGAGGATGGCCCTATAATATTGCATGCGGGGAGGATCGCCCTATAATACTGCGTGCGGGGAGGATCGCCCTATAATACTGTGTGCGGGGAGGATCGCCCTATAATACTGTGTGCGGGGAGGATCGCCCTATAATACTGCGTGCGGGGAGGATCGCCCTATAATACTGTGTGCGGGGAGGATGGCCCTATAATACCTTGTGCGAAGAGGATGGCCCTATAATACTGCGTGCGGGGAGGATCGCCCTATAATACCGCGTGCGGGGAGGATGGCCCTATAATACCGCGTGCGGGGAGGATGGCCCTATAATACCGTGTGCGGGGAGGATCGCCCTATAATACTGCGTGCGGGGAGGATCGCCCTATAATACCGCGTGCGGGGAGGATGGCCCTATAATACCGCGTGCGGGGAGGATGGCCCTATAATACCGCGTGCGGGGAGGATCGCCCTATAATACTGCGTGCAGAGAGGATCGCCCTATAATACCGCGTGCGGGGAGTATCGCCCTATAATACCGCGTGCAGAGAGGATCGCCCTATAATACCGCGTGCGGGGAGGATGGCCCTATAATACCGCGTGCGGGGAGGATGGCCCTATAATACTGCGTGCAGAGAGAATCGCCCTATAATACAGCGTGCGGGGAGGATCGCCCTATAATACCGCGTGCGGGGAGGATCGCCCTATAATACCGCGTGCGAGGAGGATCGCCCTATAATACCGTGTGCGGGGAGGATCGCCCTATAATACCGTGTGCAGAGAGGATCGCCCTATAATACCGCGTGCGGGGAGGATCGCCCTATAATACCGTGTGCGGGGAGTATCGCCCTATAATACCACATGCGGGGAGGATGGCCCTATAATACCGCGTGCAGAGAGGATCGCCCTATAATACCGTGTGCGGGGAGTATCGCCCTATAATACCGCGTGCAGAGAGGATCGCCCTATAATACCGCGTGCGGGGAGGATGGCCCTATAATACCGCGTGCGGGGAGGATGGCCCTATAATACTGCGTGCAGAGAGGATCGCCCTATAATACAGCGTGCGGGGAGGATCGCCCTATAATACCGCGTGCGGGGAGGATCGCCCTATAATACCGCGTGCGGGGAGGATCGCCCTATAATACCGCGTGCGGGGAGGATCGCCCTATAATACCGTGTGCGGGGAGGATCGCCCTATAATACCGCGTGCAGAGAGGATCGCCCTATAATACCGCGTGCAGGGAGGATCGCCCTATAATACCGCGTGCGGGGAGGATCGCCCTATAATACCGTGTGCGGGGAGGATCGCCATATAATACCGGGTGCGGGAGGATCGCCCTATAATACCGCGTGTGGGGAGGATCGCCCTATAATACCGCATGCGGGGAGGATCGCCCCATAATACCGCATGCGGGGAGGATCGCCATATAATACCGCGTGCAGGGAGGATCGCCCTATAATACCGGGTGCGGGAGGATCGCCCTATAATACCGCGTGCGGGGAGGATCGCCCTATAATACCGCATGCGGGGAGGATCGCCCTATAATACCGCATGCGGGGAGGATCGCCCCATAATACCGCATGCGGGGAGGATCGCCATATAATACCGCGTGCAGGGAGGATCGCACTATAATACCGGGTGCGGGAGGATCGCCCTATAATACCGCGTGTGGGGAGGATCGCCCTATAATACCGCATGCGGGGAGGATCGCCCCATAATACCGCATGCGGGGAGGATCGCCATATAATACCGCGTGCAGGGAGGATCGCCCTATAAGACTGCATGCGGGAAGGATCGCCTTATAATACTATGTGCGAGGAGGATCGCCCTATAATACCGCATGCGGGGAGGATCGCCCCATAATACCGCGTGCGGGGAGGATCGCCCCATAATACCGCGTGCGGGGAGGATCGCCCTATAATACCGCGTGCGGGGAGGATCGCCCCATAATACCGCGTGCGGGGAGGATCGCTCCATAATACCGCGTGCGGGGAGGATCGCCCCATAATACCGCGTGCGGGGAGGATCGCCCTATAATACCGCGTGCGGGGAGGATCGCCCCATAATACCGCATGCGGGGAGGATCGCCCTATAATACCGCGTGCGGGGAGGATCGCCCTATAATACCACGTGCGGGGAGGATCGCCCTATAATACCGCGTGTGGGGAGGATCGCCCTATAATACCGCGTGTGGGGAGGATCGCCCTATAATACCACGTGCGGGGAGGATCGCCGTATAATACCGCGTGCGGGAAGGATCGCCCTATAATGCTGCGTGCGAGGAGTATCGCCCTATCATACCATGTGTGGGGAGGATCGCCCTATAATACCACGTGCGGGGAGGATCGCCCTATAATACCGCGTGCGGGGAGGATGGCCCTATAATACCGCGTGCGGGGAGGATGGCCCTATAATACCGTGTGCGGGGAGGATCGCCCTATAATACTGCGTGCGGGGAGGATCGCCCTATAATACCGCGTGCGGGGAGGATGGCCCTATAATACCGCGTGCGGGGAGGATGGCCCTATAATACCGTGTGCGGGGAGGATCGCCCTATAATACTGCGTGCGGGGAGGATCGCCCTATAATACCGCGTGCGGGGAGGATGGCCCTATAATACCGCGTGCGGGGAGGATGGCCCTATAATACCGCGTGCGGGGAGGATCGCCCTATAATACTGCGTGCAGAGAGGATCGCCCTATAATACCGCGTGCGGGGAGTATCGCCCTATAATACCGCGTGCAGAGAGGATCGCCCTATAATACCGCGTGCGGGGAGGATGGCCCTATAATACCGCGTGCGGGGAGGATGGCCCTATAATACTGCGTGCAGAGAGAATCGCCCTATAATACAGCGTGCGGGGAGGATCGCCCTATAATACCGCGTGCGGGGAGGATCGCCCTATAATACCGCGTGCGAGGAGGATCGCCCTATAATACCGTGTGCGGGGAGGATCGCCCTATAATACCGTGTGCAGAGAGGATCGCCCTATAATACCGCGTGCGGGGAGGATCGCCCTATAATACCGTGTGCGGGGAGTATCGCCCTATAATACCACATGCGGGGAGGATGGCCCTATAATACCGCGTGCAGAGAGGATCGCCCTATAATACCGTGTGCGGGGAGTATCGCCCTATAATACCGCGTGCAGAGAGGATCGCCCTATAATACCGCGTGCGGGGAGGATGGCCCTATAATACCGCGTGCGGGGAGGATGGCCCTATAATACTGCGTGCAGAGAGGATCGCCCTATAATACAGCGTGCGGGGAGGATCGCCCTATAATACCGCGTGCGGGGAGGATCGCCCTATAATACCGCGTGCGGGGAGGATCGCCCTATAATACCGCGTGCGGGGAGGATCGCCCTATAATACCGTGTGCGGGGAGGATCGCCCTATAATACCGCGTGCAGAGAGGATCGCCCTATAATACCGCGTGCAGGGAGGATCGCCCTATAATACCGCGTGCGGGGAGGATCGCCCTATAATACCGTGTGCGGGGAGGATCGCCATATAATACCGGGTGCGGGAGGATCGCCCTATAATACCGCGTGTGGGGAGGATCGCCCTATAATACCGCATGCGGGGAGGATCGCCCCATAATACCGCATGCGGGGAGGATCGCCATATAATACCGCGTGCAGGGAGGATCGCCCTATAATACCGGGTGCGGGAGGATCGCCCTATAATACCGCGTGCGGGGAGGATCGCCCTATAATACCGCATGCGGGGAGGATCGCCCTATAATACCGCATGCGGGGAGGATCGCCCCATAATACCGCATGCGGGGAGGATCGCCATATAATACCGCGTGCAGGGAGGATCGCACTATAATACCGGGTGCGGGAGGATCGCCCTATAATACCGCGTGTGGGGAGGATCGCCCTATAATACCGCATGCGGGGAGGATCGCCCCATAATACCGCATGCGGGGAGGATCGCCATATAATACCGCGTGCAGGGAGGATCGCCCTATAAGACTGCATGCGGGAAGGATCGCCTTATAATACTATGTGCGAGGAGGATCGCCCTATAATACCGCATGCGGGGAGGATCGCCCCATAATACCGCGTGCGGGGAGGATCGCCCCATAATACCGCGTGCGGGGAGGATCGCCCTATAATACCGCGTGCGGGGAGGATCGCCCGATAATACCGCGTGCGGGGAGGATCGCCCCATAATACCGCGTGCGGGGAGGATCGCCCCATAATACCGCGTGCGGGGAGGATCGCCCTATAATACCGCGTGCGGGGAGGATCGCCCCATAATACCGCATGCGGGGAGGATCGCCCTATAATACCGCGTGCGGGGAGGATCGCCCTATAATACCACGTGCGGGGAGGATCGCCCTATAATACCGCGTGTGGGGAGGATCGCCCTATAATACCGCGTGTGGGGAGGATCGCCCTATAATACCACGTGCGGGGAGGATCGCCGTATAATACCGCGTGCGGGAAGGATCGCCCTATAATGCTGCGTGCGAGGAGTATCGCCCTATCATACCATGTGTGGGGAGGATCGCCCTATAATACCACGTGCGGGGAGGATCGCCCTATAATACCGCGTGCGGGGAGGATCGCCCCATAATACCGCATGCGGGGAGGATCGCCCTATAATACCGCGTGCGGGGAGGATCGCCCTATAATACCACGTGCGGGGAGGATCGCCCTATAATACCGCGTGTGGGGAGGATCGCCCTATAATACCGCGTGTGGGGAGGATCGCCCTATAATACCACGTGCGGGGAGGATCGCCGTATAATACCGCGTGCGGGAAGGATCGCCCTATAATGCTGCGTGCGAGGAGTATCGCCCTATCATACCATGTGTGGGGAGGATCGCCCTATAATACCACGTGCGAGGAGGATGGCCCTATAATATTGCATGCGGGGAGGATCGCCCTATAATACTGCGTGCGGGGAGGATCGCCCTATAATACTGTGTGCGGGGAGGATCGCCCTATAATACTGTGTGCGGGGAGGATCGCCCTATAATACTGCGTGCGGGGAGGATCGCCCTATAATACTGTGTGCGGGGAGGATGGCCCTATAATACCTTGTGCGAAGAGGATGGCCCTATAATACTGCGTGCGGGGAGGATCGCCCTATAATACCGCGTGCGGGGAGGATGGCCCTATAATACCGCGTGCGGGGAGGATGGCCCTATAATACCGTGTGCGGGGAGGATCGCCCTATAATACTGCGTGCGGGGAGGATCGCCCTATAATACCGCGTGCGGGGAGGATGGCCCTATAATACCGCGTGCGGGGAGGATGGCCCTATAATACCGCGTGCGGGGAGGATCGCCCTATAATACTGCGTGCAGAGAGGATCGCCCTATAATACCGCGTGCGGGGAGTATCGCCCTATAATACCGCGTGCAGAGAGGATCGCCCTATAATACCGCGTGCGGGGAGGATGGCCCTATAATACCGCGTGCGGGGAGGATGGCCCTATAATACTGCGTGCAGAGAGAATCGCCCTATAATACAGCGTGCGGGGAGGATCGCCCTATAATACCGCGTGCGGGGAGGATCGCCCTATAATACCGCGTGCGAGGAGGATCGCCCTATAATACCGTGTGCGGGGAGGATCGCCCTATAATACCGTGTGCAGAGAGGATCGCCCTATAATACCGCGTGCGGGGAGGATCGCCCTATAATACCGTGTGCGGGGAGTATCGCCCTATAATACCACATGCGGGGAGGATGGCCCTATAATACCGCGTGCAGAGAGGATCGCCCTATAATACCGTGTGCGGGGAGTATCGCCCTATAATACCGCGTGCAGAGAGGATCGCCCTATAATACCGCGTGCGGGGAGGATGGCCCTATAATACCGCGTGCGGGGAGGATGGCCCTATAATACTGCGTGCAGAGAGGATCGCCCTATAATACAGCGTGCGGGGAGGATCGCCCTATAATACCGCGTGCGGGGAGGATCGCCCTATAATACCGCGTGCGGGGAGGATCGCCCTATAATACCGCGTGCGGGGAGGATCGCCCTATAATACCGTGTGCGGGGAGGATCGCCCTATAATACCGCGTGCAGAGAGGATCGCCCTATAATACCGCGTGCAGGGAGGATCGCCCTATAATACCGCGTGCGGGGAGGATCGCCCTATAATACCGTGTGCGGGGAGGATCGCCATATAATACCGGGTGCGGGAGGATCGCCCTATAATACCGCGTGTGGGGAGGATCGCCCTATAATACCGCATGCGGGGAGGATCGCCCCATAATACCGCATGCGGGGAGGATCGCCATATAATACCGCGTGCAGGGAGGATCGCCCTATAATACCGGGTGCGGGAGGATCGCCCTATAATACCGCGTGCGGGGAGGATCGCCCTATAATACCGCATGCGGGGAGGATCGCCCTATAATACCGCATGCGGGGAGGATCGCCCCATAATACCGCATGCGGGGAGGATCGCCATATAATACCGCGTGCAGGGAGGATCGCACTATAATACCGGGTGCGGGAGGATCGCCCTATAATACCGCGTGTGGGGAGGATCGCCCTATAATACCGCATGCGGGGAGGATCGCCCCATAATACCGCATGCGGGGAGGATCGCCATATAATACCGCGTGCAGGGAGGATCGCCCTATAAGACTGCATGCGGGAAGGATCGCCTTATAATACTATGTGCGAGGAGGATCGCCCTATAATACCGCATGCGGGGAGGATCGCCCCATAATACCGCGTGCGGGGAGGATCGCCCCATAATACCGCGTGCGGGGAGGATCGCCCTATAATACCGCGTGCGGGGAGGATCGCCCCATAATACCGCGTGCGGGGAGGATCGCTCCATAATACCGCGTGCGGGGAGGATCGCCCCATAATACCGCGTGCGGGGAGGATCGCCCTATAATACCGCGTGCGGGGAGGATCGCCCCATAATACCGCATGCGGGGAGGATCGCCCTATAATACCGCGTGCGGGGAGGATCGCCCTATAATACCACGTGCGGGGAGGATCGCCCTATAATACCGCGTGTGGGGAGGATCGCCCTATAATACCGCGTGTGGGGAGGATCGCCCTATAATACCACGTGCGGGGAGGATCGCCGTATAATACCGCGTGCGGGAAGGATCGCCCTATAATGCTGCGTGCGAGGAGTATCGCCCTATCATACCATGTGTGGGGAGGATCGCCCTATAATACCACGTGCGGGGAGGATGGCCCTATAATACCGCGTGCGAGGAGGATGGCCCTATAATATTGCATGTGGGGAGGATCGCCCTATAATACTGCGTGCGGGGAGGATCGCCCTATAATACTGTGTGCGGGGAGGATCGCCCTATAATACTGTGTGCGGGGAGGATCGCCCTATAATACTGCGTGCGGGGAGGATCGCCCTATAATACTGTGTGCGGGGAGGATGGCCCTATAATACCGCGTGCAGGGAGGATCGCCCTATAATACTGTGTGCGGGGAGGATCGCCCTATAATACTGCATGCGGGGAGGATCGCCCTATAATACTGTGTGCGAAGAGGATCGCCCTATAATACTGCGTGCGGGGAGGATGGCCCTATAATACCGCGTGCGGGGAGGATGGCCCTATAATACCGTGTGCGGGGAGGATCGCCCTATAATACTGCGTGCGGGGAGGATCGCCCTATAATACCGCGTGCGGGGAGGATGGCCCTATAATACCGCGTGCGGGGAGGATGGCCCTATAATACCGCGTGCGGGGAGGATCGCCCTATAATACTGCGTGCAGAGAGGATCGCCCTATAATACCGCGTGCGGGGAGTATCGCCCTATAATACCGCGTGCAGAGAGGATCGCCCTATAATACCGCGTGCGGGGAGGATGGCCCTATAATACCGCGTGCGGGGAGGATGGCCCTATAATACTGCGTGCAGAGAGAATCGCCCTATAATACAGCGTGCGGGGAGGATCGCCCTATAATACCGCGTGCGGGGAGGATCGCCCTATAATACCGCGTGCGAGGAGGATCGCCCTATAATACCGTGTGCGGGGAGGATCGCCCTATAATACCGTGTGCAGAGAGGATCGCCCTATAATACCGCGTGCGGGGAGGATCGCCCTATAATACCGTGTGCGGGGAGTATCGCCCTATAATACCACATGCGGGGAGGATGGCCCTATAATACCGCGTGCAGAGAGGATCGCCCTATAATACCGTGTGCGGGGAGTATCGCCCTATAATACCGCGTGCAGAGAGGATCGCCCTATAATACCGCGTGCGGGGAGGATGGCCCTATAATACCGCGTGCGGGGAGGATGGCCCTATAATACTGCGTGCAGAGAGGATCGCCCTATAATACAGCGTGCGGGGAGGATCGCCCTATAATACCGCGTGCGGGGAGGATCGCCCTATAATACCGCGTGCGGGGAGGATCGCCCTATAATACCGTGTGCGGGGAGGATCGCCCTATAATACCGCGTGCAGAGAGGATCGCCCTATAATACCGCGTGCAGGGAGGATCGCCCTATAATACCGCGTGCGGGGAATATCAGCCGGCCGCTATCTTTACTGCGCTCTGATGTGGAGTTTGAATGACCGGCGAAGGGAAAAAAAGTTCCCTTGTCCAGGCGCAACTATTCTCCATACGGCGATCGCATTGGCGGCTCCGGCCGTCTGTTTTCGCCCTTTAGCATATTTTTACACGGGTGACTTTATCATGCGAGCTCCAGGGTGCAGAAAACACGCATGGAAGCACAAGCCGTTATCTGCAATGCGTCCGTTCACACGTGATTCGCTTTTGCCGTGATGCTGCAGGGAAGAAAGTCGTAGTGTGTCCCGTCACTCCGCAGAAAAGGCGCCCGTTATTCCCTACGGGTGAGCTTGGACTTTGCGATACGATTTTCATGCCAGTGTGATTTTTTCCCCACATTTTCTACTATTGAAATAATGTGATTCTCACAAATATGCCGCAATGTCGCGCTCGCCCGTGTAAATACAGCGCTCTGGATGCCCAGCGTTCCCATTATGCTGGGTACAGCATCTTCACATGGGCTGATAGTCGAGCGATTTCGCGCACATGCCAGCCAGTGCCACGCAGCCCCCGACAGGGCACTGAGGGGGAAGTCGCTCAGTAGTCGCTCGCGTTGTGTTTCAGCTCACTGATGCTGCGCGGCTTCGCACTTCGTGTAAACGGGAGGCTCAATCTATGAACAACTCCTGTTTACTGTAAATAGAGACGGCGCCCAGAACCGTCCCCGGCCTGCCGCGCCGCCAATCACAAGAGTGACTACCGCTCCTGTGTAAAAGCTGGTATGGCGCTAATGCCCCCGACAGTCGCACCGTATAAAGGTACCTTAAGGCACAGCTCCACTGCCCCCATGACAACACTGCTTGTCCGTTCAGCGTTCCTTTCGCGGCTTCAGTCGCAGATTTTGTTAAATTATTGGAGAAACCAACCCGCTCTTGTCTCCGGTAAGTTGCTGGGCGCTACAGGAAGCGGGACGGACCCCAGCGTAGTCAACGGGTCTGCCCAATGTCGCTGGTGTCCAGCATATACGGAACAATGCAAACGCCAATGTGAACGAGCCCTTAGCCCCACCCACATCCCAGCTAGCGCTGCTACACAGACGGGCGATGCTGCTGGTTCGTATGGTGTAGATCGCAGTATCAAGTGGCCTAGTAAGGTCTTTGCTCTCAGGACACTTAGTGGAGGAGTATGGCGGGCGGCGGGGCGCTCCACGCCGGGGGTCGTCGCTCCTGCAGGATTTTCTGTTGCGCTTTTTTCTCGCTTTCTCATACATTAAAAAAAAAAGTATTCCAAAAGAAAAAAGAATCAATAATTCACTGCTTTGGCGTCGGGTGCATCGCGATCCGTTACACGGCTCAGGTTACCGGAACAGTGACAATAACGCGGGCCACGCTGGGACATAAATGTCAACAGTACCATGCTATGAAAACACCTAAATGTGCCGCCATCTTTTGTGGCAAGGTCAGCAAAAATGCTTAAAAGGGCTGTACAGTTGCAGGCAATCTATTGCTTCCTGTTATCAGCCATTTATATGACTGTAGTGTCCTTCAATGGACAGGACGTACAGATAAATCCCTCCTGCCACGGCTGCTACTTCATGTCCTTACGTGTAACTGCTATCACCCTCCTATAACATCGCTGTACTATTATAAGCCGACCACTTTAGGGTTACTGGCCCTTTAAATCTGGCCTCTACCATCACAACACTCAGCGACGTCATTTTTGATAGATAAGAAGAAATATAAACCCAAAAGCCTTAACTATCCGAGCCCGCGGCCAGAGCTGGCAGAGGTGCATGCTGGGAGTTGTAGTGCTACGCCAGCTCATGCCTGTCCCTGTCCCGGGACTTGTGGTTTTCCAGCTGCGGTATTGACTTACCAGCACCAACAAAGTCCCGCAGCAGGGACCTCCGGCCACCATTTTGCTGCAATGGAATGGCGTAAACGGATAAGGACATAATTTCCGTACTGTATATGAGTAACGTCTGGTAATCTAGAATGGCGCAGCGTTCCGTGATTTGTCCTCATTCGTTTCAATAAGGTATGGAATGTATAAGTGACACATGAAACGCCGCGAGGGCGATAAACGTCTGATCAGCCGCCGCTCGTATTCACCAAGTGAATTGGAATTTTATGGTCTTTGTGCCCCATTTCGTGCTGCACGTGGCCATGAATACAAATTTACGATATTTCAATCCGCCTGTTCCAAGTATGGCGTGATACGCTTCACGGTCTCCCTTGACAACCCTCTATATATCAGCCCCCCTGGCAGCCGGCGCGGTATATACCCAGACAATAGGACGATGGGGAAACAATAGATTACACAGCTGTAGTAGGAAACATGGAGGAGCGGAGGGGGAGGGGGCGATAGCGACAAATATTTTCTCTTCTTTTTCTGGAAATAGATTTGGTATCGGCGGTCCGCTCGGATGATTGTTACGTCTCGGACAATGGAGCATTTTTCCTCAGTCGTATAACAGGAAGGAGCGTGACTAATCAAACTGCTTCTCAACACTTTAAGGGCATATTTGGTAAACCGTGCCAACCAATCAGCTTACAGCTCCCATGTGGTTGTCTTTTCCGTAAATCAGTCTATTCAGCGCCAATACGGAATTCTTACCATGGATGTGAGCGTGAGATGACGTCTGGAATAGGCGAACGCGTTTCGTGATAGAAAACCTATAGTGACAACTACAAAGGCAGAATTGGAATTGGCGCACGGCTAATAGACGGCGCAGACGCGAGCTCAGACATCCATCGTGACGCAAATTGTAACTGACCGCAGGAGCGCTGTGTACAGGCATGCGGCCTCTCTGATGATTGGTCCTTGTGCAAAATAGGCACCACAATGGCAACAGCCCCCACCATACGCTACTTGTAATTGCGATGTGCCAACATCTGTTGCTAGGGGTTACAGCGCCGGCACCATACATGCTGACGGATCAGAGGGGCCGCTACCATCTTGCACTTTTAAACGTCACCTCCTCCGTCTCCTAACAAACTTCTCTTTTTCTCTCAACCAATCAAGGCCTTCTATATTAAAAACCTAGTGCAGACATAAAATGGAGCCGTTGCCTATAGCAACCACTCAAATTCCAGCACTCACTTCAGGAATTATCCATTTCTCTTATGAATAAAGTTTAGTGAAAGGCGCGCTGCGCAGACGAGGCCTCAAGTGTCCTGTCTCTCAGGGCCTCGCTGTCCCTAGCAACCAATCACAGCTCAGCTTTCACTTTCTATCTAGTGCTGAGAGGATGAAGGCTGATTTCTGATTGGCTGCTTTTCCCTCCTCAGGGCTTGTCTCAATAAACTTTATTTATAAAATACAATGCGTAAAATAGAAGTGAATGTCAGATGGCCTTCATCTTCCCTCGCGCTGGCGGGCGGCCATCACACTGCTATTCCTGCTTTCTCCAGATTGTATCATTTTGCACCTCCTGCGGCTCCAGAATTGTGCGCCAATTTGTGAATAACTGTGTTTGTCAGTAAATGATATTTTCAGGGCTTTGTAGCCCTTCTCCCAGCAGCCCTCATCCCTGATGCTGGACGTCCCATCCTGCACACAATATGGCTGTCCACATTCAGACGCAAGAATTGCGCAGAGCATACGCGCCCCTTCTCACTGGTCCTGGTGCCCTTTGCTAGCAGGATCACGCCTCATTGGAAACCCTCCTGGGGGAACCCGACCTGCTGAGGTGTCCTGTGGGGTCTTCAGTGTCCTCCTATATTAGGGTGACTCAGTTCACTCCACATGAAATCGCCGCAATGCGTATCTGAGATGAGGCGTTTGGACTGTAAGGCCATCTTCACACCTGACAACCGCCCTACGGGCCACCGCCTATCAGTCCTGTGCGTTACAAGTGACTGGAGGCGGAGCGCGCCACGGATCGCGCCAGCCGTCTCCATTCACGGTAAACAGGAGTCGTTCGTAGATTTAGCGGCTTCTGGTCACACGGCCGACAGTCGCTTCGTTTTTAGTTCTTCTAAAACCCAAGAGACTCCAACAAATGGGTGACTTCTCACTCAGCGGCCGTCTGTACACGGGGCGGTTATCAGCTGAGAGGATTCAGGCGGTATTCGCCCGTGTAAAGGTGCCTTTAGTCCCGACGGGAACAGCGAGCGATGAGAATGATTCTGAGACTTGTACGGCGCTGCCGAATATGTTGGCGCCATATACATAACAGGAGGAGAAGCGTACTGGGCCTGCGGGGATACAGGATACACCGTGCCAATCACGGTGCCACAGAGGGCCCAGTGGTGGGCAGCACATGGCTCCACGGTCCACCGACTACCACAACAGGCCCTAGATCTGGGCGAATGATCACTCGACTGACAACTCCGGGCCTCCCCCATAAACCGCCCGCTCAGCTCTGCCAAATATGCCCGTTATTTCCACGGGAGATAAGCAGCTGCCAAACACCTCTGGCGCCGCTTATGCCTATATCCAGTCGCTTCTGGGTTTGCAGAGGTCATGGGACCCAAGATTAGCGGCAGCTTCAGGCTGCATGAAATCGGATTGCAAGCTCCGCAGACCGCTGCGAATACCCCAATAACCGTTATACACAAAAGCTTCATCGGATGCGCAGTGAAATTCTGACTGTTAGCGATATTTCCTTGGCGGCGACCATCGACAAAGTGAGATACGATATCGCAAACCGATTGCGAGCATCGAGAATTAACCCTTGGTATCCCGTCTGAGCTCTGTGAAGCATCCCGGGGTCTTACGGCCCGGTCCACGTATAGAACGAGATCCCCCGGCATCCTCCATGTCTGTCATCAGTAAGCGAGCAAACATGAAAGCAACGTCCATATTGGAAGGCTCCGAGGAGACGTGCCAGCACTTTATGGGGGCCACACACCTCCTTGCCATGGCTGCACTGTGGTCCCCCTCCAGCAGCAGGGTATACAGCAGGATACGGGGTGGACGCGACCCCTCTGGGTGCTGCCAGCTTTGTCACAGCATTTTGGGAGGCCACATTCTGCAAAGGTTATCTGAAAGGCAGATTAGATGCTGGCGCTGTCAGCGCTGCCCCCGCCCCCAGCGCCTGTCCCCTCCAGGCTTACACAAAACCCCACATACACCCCATAGGGTCACCCTATCTGCATGCTGATGAGATGGCACAAGAAAAGCGTATATAATACCAGCTGTCAATCAGCGCCACTTGGATGAGGCTGCAGCGCCGGGGATGGAGATGCCTTAGCGGCGGCTGCAGGATGTCGTCCAGGATCCTTCTCTTATCCCGTAGTAATCCGATTGCAAAAATGGGAAGTTTCCAGGGAGAAACATGGGATTTGTATGGGTTGTCATGTCATGAACGTCTCCTAGAGGGGGAGGATGATAAATCCAAGATGGGTGGTCATATACAAGGCGGTGGATGTCATTGCACAAAGACCTCATCCCTGATGCAAGGCAGATGCAATAAGGAGTCACCCCCCCCCCCCTCCCCATCCATAAGCTGCAGACTATATGCCCAGCAGATGCCAGGATGGACCTACCCGCTGCTTGCAGTGCTGATCCTCGCTCTGCAGTGGGCTCTGCAGTGATGCAGGCTGCTCCTGTTTCTCTCAATCACTTAGCACAAGCCCAGTGGGTTGCAGTAGCTCAGGGCCCACCCTCAGCCCTCCCAGGGCCATCCCCTTCTCATTCATCCTCTACCTATATGTATCCCTGCAGCTGCTAACTTGGGGGATGGGGGTGCAGACACTGGCTCTTTATATAGGCACCCCCTTCCAGAACAAGCACAGGGCTGTACTGCAGCGCACACCATTCATGGGCTGCACAGAATACAGCTACAGATGTAGCAGAGCTCGTTTAGTCCACTCTGTGATGCAGTCCTGTGTAAAAGCACATAGAGTAAGGATATGCCACAAACTGGGCCAAATGACAAATTCAGCTCTGCTGCATCAGCAGAAAAAGTACATAGGGCATATACAGAAGAGGACGCAGGCACTGATGAATTATTCCAAGGAGGACTGGGCGACCCTGCGATAACTTATCATTGGAAGTTACATTAGGTAATGAAATAGCCAATGATTGGAAGACATTCCTGGCATGGCAGACGGGCACATTATTACCTCTAGGGAAACAATTCGTAGTTCAGGACCGCCGGCCAAAAATACGTTATATATCGGCAAATGTCACCGCACCAAGCTATACCGTACCATCATACAATCAATTATAAAAATACTAATAAATAGATAGATAGATATGAGATAGATGATAGATAGATAGATAGGAGATAAATAGATAGATAGATAGATAGATAGATAGATAGATAGATAGATAGATAGATAGATAGATAGATAGATAGATAGATAGATAGATAGATAGATAGGAGATAGATAGATAGATAGATAGATAGATATGGCATACATAGATAGATAGATACAGAGATATGATATAGAAATAGATAGACAGACAGATATTAGATAGATAGATAGATAGATAGATATTAGATAGATAGATAGATAGGAGATGGATAGATAGATAGATAGATAGGAGATAGATAGGAGATAGATATGAGATAGATAGATAGATAGATAGATAGATAGATAGATAGATAGATAGATAGATAGATAGGAGATAGATAGATAGATAGATATGAGATAGATAGATACAGAGATATGATATAGAAATAGATAGACAGACAGATATTAGATAGATAGATAGATAGGAGATAGATAGATAGATAGATAGATAGATAGATAGATAGATAGATAGATAGATAGATAGATAGATAGGAGATGGATAGATAGATAGATAGATAGATAGATAGATAGATAGGAGATAGATAGGAGATAGATAGATAGATAGATAGATAGATAGATAGATAGATAGATAGGAGATAGATAGATAGATAGATAGGAGATAGATAGATAGATAGATAGATAGGAGATAGATAGATAGATAGGAGATAGATAGATAGATAGATAGATAGATAGATAGATAGGAGATAGATAGATAGATAGATAGGAGATAGATAGATAGATAGGAGATAGATAGATAGATAGATAGATAGATAGATAGGAGATAGATAGATAGATATGAGCAGTTATTCTCCAACATATGGAAGATTCACAGACAATAGAGCATCAACATTTCCTGTTAGTCTTAGATGTGAGGAGGTGATTATTGCTCATGTCAACAGGAAAGGGAAAGTTTTGAAATTTGAAGTTGCAATCTACTTTCTAGAACGTTTCTTGCCCAAATACAACAGATTACAGGAATTAAAATGTCATGCTACAATATTATCACTTGCAGGACGGGATAATGACACGCTGATACTTGGGGGACAGGATAATGACACGCTGACACTTGGGGGGACGGGATAATGACAGGCTGACACTTGGGGGACGGGATAATGACACGCTGACACTTGGGGGGACGGGATAATGACACGCTGATACTTGGGGGACGGGATAATGACACGCTGACACTTGGGGGGACGGGATAATGAGACGCTGACACTTGGGGGGACGGGATAATGACAGGCTGACACTTGGGGGACGGGATAATGACACGCTGACACTTGGGGGACGGGATAATGATACGCTGACACTTGGGGGGACGGGATAATGACAGGCTGACACTTGGGGGACGGGATAATGACACGCTGACACTTGGGGGACGGGATAATGAGACGCTGACACTTGGGGGACGGGATAATGACACGCTGATACTTGGGGGACGGGATAATGACACGCTGACACTTGGGGGATGGGATAATGACACGCTGATACTTGGGGGGACGGGATAATGACACGCTGACACTTGGGGGACGGGATAATGACACGCTGACACTGGGGGGACGGGATAATGACACGCTGACACTTGGGGGACAGGATAATGACACGCTGACACTTGGGGGACGGGATAATGACACGCTGATACTTGGGGGATGGGATAATGACACGCTGATACTTGGGGGACGGGATAATGACACGCTGACACTTGGGGGGACGGGATAATGACACGCTGACACTTGGGGGACGGGATAATGACACGCTGACACTGGGGGGACGGGATAATGACACGCTGACACTTGGGGGGACGGGATAATGACACGCTGACACTTTGGGGACGGGATAATGACACGCTGACACTTGGGGGACGGGATAATGACACGCTGATACTTGGGGGACGGGATAATGACACGCTGACACTTGGGGGACGGGATAATGACACGCTGATACTTGGGGGACGGGATAATGACACGCTGACACTTGGGGGACGGGATAATGACCCGCTAACACTTGGGGGACGGGATAATGACACGCTGACACTTGGGGGACGGGATAATGACAGGCTGACACTTGGGGGACGGGATAATGACACGCTGACACTTGGGGGACGGGATAATGACAGGCTGACACTTGGGGGACGGTATAATGACAGGCTGACACTTGGGGGACGGTATAATGACAGGCTGACACTTGGGGGACGGGATAATGACAGGCTGACACTTGGGGGACGGGATAATGACAGGCTGACACTTAGGGGACGGGATAATGACACGCTGACACTTGGGGGACGGGATAATGACACGCCGACACTTGGGGGACGGGATAATGACACGCTGTCACTTGGGGGACAGGATAATGACAGGCTGACACTTGGGGGACGGGATAATGACACGCTGATACTTGGGGGACAGGATAATGACAGGCTGACACTTGGGGGACGGGATAATGACACGCTGACACTTGAGGGACAGGATAATGACACGCTGACACTTGGGGACGGAATAAGGACACGCTGACACTTGGGGGACGGGATACTGACACACTGACACTTGGGGGGATGGGATAATGACCCGCTAACACTTGGGGGATGGGATAATGACACGCTGATACTTGGGGGACGGGATAATGACACGCTGACACATGGGGGACGGGATAATGACACGCTGATACTTGGGGGACGGGATAATGACACGCTGACACTGGGGGATGGGATAATGACACGCTGACACTTGGGGGACGGGATAATGACACGCTGACACTTGGGGGACGGGATAATGACACGCTGACACTTGGGGATGGGATAATGACAGGCTGACACTTGGGGGACGGGATACTGACACGCTGACACTTGGGGGACGGGATACTGACACGCTGACACTTGGGGGACGGGATACTGACAGGCTGACACTTGGGGGACGGGATAATGACAGGCTGACACTTGGGGGACGGGATAATGACACGCCGACACTTGGGGGACGGGATAATGACACGCTGATACTTGGGGGACGGGATAATGACACGCTGACACTTGGGGGACGGGATAATGACACGCTGATACTTGGGGGACGGGATAATGACACGCTGATACTTGGGGGACAGGGTAATGACACGCTGATACTTGGGGGACGGGATAATGACACGCTGACACTTGGGGGATGGGATAATGACACGCTGATACTTGGGGGGACGGGATAATGACACGCTGACACTTGGGGGACGGGATAATGACACGCTGACACTGGGGGGACGGGATAATGACACGCTGACACTTGGGGGACAGGATAATGACACGCTGACACTTGGGGGACGGGATAATGACACGCTGACACTTGGGGAACGGGATAATGACACGCTGACACTTGGGGGACGGGATACTGACACACTGACACTTGGGGCTATGGGATAATGACCCGCTAACACTTGGGGGACGGGATAATGACACGCTGACACTTGGGGGACGGGATAATGACAGGCTGACACTTGGGGGACGGGATAATGACACGCTGACACTTGGGGGACGGGATAATGACAGGCTGACACTTGGGGGACGGGATAATGACAGGCTGACACTTGGGGGACGGGATAATGACAGGCTGACACTTGGGGGACGGGATAATGACAGGCTGACACTTAGGGGACGGGATAATGACACGCTGACACTTGGGGGACGGGATAATGACACGCCGACACTTGGGGGACGGGATAATGACACGCTGTCACTTGGGGGACGGGATAATGACAGGATGACACTTGGGGGACGGGATAATGACACGCTGATACTTGGGGGACAGGATAATGACAGGCTGACACTTGGGGGACGGGATAATGACACGCTGACACTTGGGGGACAGGATAATGACACGCTGACACTTGGGGGACAGGATAATGACACGCTGACACTTGGGGACGGAATAAGGACACGCTGACACTTGGGGGACGGGATAATGACACGCTGATACTTGGGGGACGGGATAATGACACACTGACACTTGGGGGGATGGGATAATGACCCGCTAACACTTGGGGGATGGGATAATGACACGCTGATACTTGGGGGACGGGATAATGACACGCTGACACATGGGGGACGAGATAATGACACGCTGATACTTGGGGGACGGGATAATGACACGCTGACACTGGGGGATGGGATAATGACACGCTGACACTTGGGGGACGGGATAATGACACGCTGACACTTGGGGATGGGATAATGACACGCTGACACTTGGGGATGGGATAATGACAGGCTGACACTTGGGGGACGGGATACTGACACGCTGACACTTGGGGGACGGGATACTGACACGCTGACACTTGGGGGACGGGATACTGACAGGCTGACACTTGGGGGACGGGATAATGACAGGCTGACACTTGGGGGACGGGATAATGACACGCCGACACTTGGGGGACGGGATAATGACACGCTGATACTTGGGGGACGGGATAATGACACGCTGACACTTGGGGGACGGGATAATGACACGCTGATACTTGGGGGACGGGATAATGACACGCTGATACTTGGGGGACAGGATAATGACACGCTGACACTTGGGGGATGGGATAATGACAGGCTGACACTTGGGGGACGGGATAATGACACGCTGACACTTGGGGGACGGGATAATGACACGCTGATACTTGGGGGACGGGATAATGACACGCTGACACTTGGGGGACGGGATAATGACACGCTGACACTTGGGGGATGGAATAATGACACGCTGACACTTGGGGGGACGGGATAATGACACGCTGACACTTGGGGGACGGGATAATGACAGGCTGACACTCGGGGGAATAGATAATGACACGCTGACACTTGGGGGACGGGATAATGACACGCTGACACTTGGGGGACGGGATAATGACACGCTGATACTTGGGGGACGGGATAATGACACGCTGACACTTGGGGGACGGGATAATGACACGCTGACATTTGGGGGACGGGATAATGACACGCTGATCCTTGGGGGACGGGATAATGACACGCTGACACTTGGGGGACGGGATAATGACACGCTGATCCTTGGGGGACGGGATAACGACACGCTGACACTTGGGGGACGGGATAATGACACGCTGACACTTGGGGGATGGAATAATGACACGCTGACACTTGGGGGGACGGGATAATGACACGCTGACACTTGGGGGACGGGATAATGACAGGCTGACACTTGGGGGAATAGATAATGACAGAGTGACATTTGCGGTCCAGTACTTACTGCCTGTTTTCTGATCTCCTCCGTGGATGGCGACGCTGCGGTGACGTGACACGTGTTGGTGGTGAGAGCAGGTGATGTGGGATCAGTACACAGACGGGTACATCTGACATATAAAAGCAGGCTTCCAGGTGATGCATGTAGGGGGGCGCACTGTGCAGGCCAGAGAGATCTTACAGGTAGCCCTCCTCTCCCAGGCAATGCTGCAATCAGGTGTTATCGGCTCTGAAACGATTATCTGCCACCGTGTCCCCATCGATGGCCAGGCGGGCGCTGCGTCGTAATATTACTTCGAGGTGTGGCAACTGCCTCAAGGTAATGGCCGCGCACACCACCATGTGGTCACCGGTGAGGAGCTGATGTCCTATAATGGGGTTAACGTAGCCAGACTGCGCAGATGTTTAAAGAGGTTTAGCCTGTCGTTATTGTTCAGATTCCTCCCATTAATATCCTCCAGTGAGAACAGGTCACCTACCAATATCAGGGGAGGGGTTAGCAAAGAGTAGAGGGCCTGGGATTGGTAGTTTAGATCCCCATCACAGGTTGAGCTAGTGTGGCAGTATAAAAGGTAGAGAGTGGGCGGAGTTAAGCTGGTCTAGCCCAGGGAAGCCTGAGATAGAGATTGCAGAGGAACCAGAAGAACATCTGTACTTAGTCTTCCAAGTCTGACCCAGTACTCTGATCCAGGAGAAGCCTGAGATACAGACTGTGGAGGAACAAGGAGAAAGCCAGTACGGTGGGAACTTAAACATCTAAAGTGTGAGTACTCAAGAGCAAGAACGTTTAGTAAGTGAGAAGAGGAGAGCTAAGTCAGCCATTTCTAGGCACCAATTGGGAAGGAAAGCAGGTCGGTCAGAGTCAGGCCCAGCCAGGGAACAGATCTAAAATGCAACGCACAGAGGATAAATGTATTTCCCTGTATCAAGTCCCTGAGGATCCGGAGAAGTAGTTAATGCCTGTAGCTGTAACTACATAGTAACACAGTATGTTAGGCTGAATGAAGACAATGTCCATCTAGTTCAGTTTGTTTCAACCCCTTGTTGATCCACAGGAAGGCAATAAACCCCAAGAGGCAGAAGCCAATTAGATCCTTTGGGGAAAAAATTCCATCCCGACTCCATAATGGCAGTCAGAATAATCCCTGGATCAGCCTCTGATAGTTCCTTCCTGACTGTAAGACCCGGAACACCAACCCCGCTGGTCATCTAATGTCTATATCCTGTAATGTCATAGTGCTCTATAAAAACATCAAGTCCCCCTTTAAACTCCTCTATGGATTTTGCCATCACCATGTCCTCAGGCAGAGAGTTCCACAGTCTCACTGCTCTTACAGCAAAGAACCCCTTTCTGTGTTGGTGATGAAACCTGCTTTCCTCTAGATGTAGCGGATGCCCTCTCGTTACCGTCGCAGTCCTGGGTATAAACAGATCATTGGAGAGATCCTTGTATTGTCCCCTCATGTATTTATACATAATTATTTGGTCGCCCCTTAGCCGTCTTTTTCCGGGGTGAATAATCCCAGTTTTGGTGCCTCTCTGGGTATTCCAGTCCCTTCATTCCATGTATTAGTTTAGTTGCCCTTCTTTGAACCCCCTCCAGCACTGTAACATCTTTCCTGAGCCCCGGTGACCAGAACTGTACGCAGTATTCCATGTGAGGCCTGACAAGTGCCTTATATAGTGGGAGGATAATGTTCTCATCCCTCGCCCCTATACCTCTTTTACTGCACCCCCAAGACTCTATTAGCTTTTGCAGCAGCTGACTGGCATTGGTTGCTCCAGTTAAATCTACAATCCACTGGTACTGTTTCTACTAAAGTCTGTCGATGTGAACCGTATGGAACAAGTCAAGTTTATCTCTCATCTTCTCCTGAAGAATAAAACAGTTCTGGTTTACTGTACGACCGACTCCTGGAGTCACTTCCCACCATCTATTCCATCTTCAGCATCTGCACTGAGGCACCGCACTAAGCACTCCAGGCAGGACAGAGGTTGGTCCCCCATTTTTGTTTAGTTCTCCACGTTTATATTTATTATTTTGTTTGAAATGAGTCCCTACCCGTACACAGACTGGCGTCACGAAAAAACAACATCTTCCCCTACCCCACTCCATGGATAGCACCCGACTGGGGTACCACCATCTTACTCTGCGTGACCCCGTGGGCAGCATGCAGTGAGGACTGCCAAAAGTTACCACTGTGTAACACCACGTCCGGACCATGTTTGCCACCTTGCCAGGAGGAGCAGCGGAACCACCATGACTACCATCTCAATCTCCCTCATTGCTTAACCCCTCTTAGGTCTGGCCAGTTGCACGGCATGGCACCACGTGCTCGGTGCGTGTGATGTAAGGCGAGGTCTGCCCATTGAAAACAACGCTGCGGTGGAGGAACTTTACTTCCCCAAAGGGATGAGGCGGTTTTGAGATAAAAATGCATCCAGAGGGAAAGAACATGTTGCGAGCGCGATATCGGGCCGTGATTCACTGAAGTTAGCCTTAGCATTTTATGCACACAGCTCCGATGCAGAACTATGTGTCTCCACAGACTACGCAACCGGCAGACACATGCGGCTCCATCTGCAGTATCTAGTGAATACTAACATTTATCTGTGAAGAACTACCATAATCCTGCCATGTGTGATACTGTCTGCTGAGCCGTGTATCTAATCCTATCCTGTGTGATACTGTCTGCTGAGCCGTGTATCTAATCCTATCCTGTGTGATACTGTCTGCTGAGCCGTGTATCTAATCCTATCCTGTGTGATACTGTCTCCTGAGCCGTGTATCTAATCCTATCCTGTGTGATACTGTCTGCTGAGCCGTGTATCTAATCCTATCCTGTGTGATACCGTCTCCTGAGCCGTGTATTTAATCCTATTCTGTGTGATACTGTCTCCTGAGCCGTGTATCTAATCCTATCCTGTGTGATACTGTCTGCTGAGGGTGTATCTAATCCTATCCTGTGTGATACTGTCTCCTGAGCCGTGTATCTAATCCTATCCTGTGTAATACCGTCTGCTGAGCCGTGTATCTAATCCTATCCTGTGTGATACTGTCTGCTTAGCCGTGTATCTAATCATATCCTGTGTGATACTGTCAGCTAAGCCGTGTATCTAATCCTATCCTGTGTGATACTGTCTGCTGATCCATGTATCTAATCCTATCCTGTGTGATACTGTCTGCTGAGCCGTGTATCTAATCCTATCCTGTGTGATACTGTCTGCTGAGCCGTGTATCTAATCCTATCCTGTGTGATACCATCTGATGAGCCGTGTATCTAATCATATCCTGTGTGATACTGTCTGCTGAGCCGTGTATCTAATCCTATCCTGTGTAATACTGTCTGCTGAGCCGTGTATCTAATCCTATCCTGTGTGATACTGTCTGCTGAGCCATGTATCTAATCCTATCCTGTGTGATACTGTCTGCTGATCCATGTATCTAATCCTATCCTGTGTGATACTGTCTGCTGAGCCGTGTATCTAATCCTATCCTGTGTGATACTGTCTGCTGAGCCGTGTATCTAATCCTATCCTGTGTGATACCATCTGATGAGCCGTGTATCTAATCCTATCCTGTGTGATACTGTCTGCTGAGCCATGTATCTAATCCTATCCTGTGTGATACTGTCTGCTGATCCATGTATCTAATCCTATCCTGTGTGATACTGTCTGCTGAGCCGTGTATCTAATCCTATCCTGTGTGATACTGTCTGCTGAGCCGTGTATCTAATCCTATCCTGTGTGATACCATCTGATGAGCCGTGTATCTAATCCTATCCTGTGTGATACTGTCTGCTGAGCCGTGTATCTAATCCTATCCTGTGTGATACTGTCTGCTGAGCCGTGTATCTAATCTAATCATGTGCGATACTGTCTGCTGAGCTGCTGTATCTAATCCTATCCTGTGTGATACTGTCTGCTGAGCCGTGTATCTAATCCTATCCTGTGTGATACTGTCTGCTGAGCCGTGTATCTAATCCTATCCTGTGTGATACCATCTGATGAGCCGTGTATCTAATCCTATCCTGTGTGATACTGTCTGCTGAGCCGTGTATCTAATCCTATCCTGTGTGATACTGTCTGCTGAGCCGTGTATCTAATCTAATCATGTGCGATACTGTCTGCTGAGCTGCTGTATCTAATCCTATCCTGTGTGATACTGTCTGCTGAGCCGTGTATCTAATCCTATCCTGTGTGATACTGTCTGCTGAGCCGTGTATCTAATCCTATCCTGTGTGATACCATCTGATGAGCCGTGTATCTAATCCTATCCTGTGTGATACTGTCTGCTGAGCCGTGTATCTAATCCTATCCTGTGTGATACTGTCTGCTGAGCCGTGTATCTAATCTAATCATGTGCGATACTGTCTGCTGAGCTGCTGTATCTAATCCTATCCTGTGTGATACTGTCTGCTGAGCCGTGTATCTAATCCTATCCTGTGTGATACTGTCTGCTGAGCCGTGTATCTAATCTAATCATGTGCGATACTGTCTGCTGAGCTGCTGTATCTAATCCTATCCTGTGTGATACTGTCTGCTGATCAGTGTATCTAATCCTATCCTGTGTGATACTGTCTGCTGAGCCGTGTATCTAATCCTATCCTGTGTAATACTGTCTGCTGAGCCATGTATCTAATCCTATCCTGTGTGATACTGTCTGCTGATCCATGTATCTAATCCTATCCTGTGTGATACTGTCTGCTGAGCCGTGTATCTAATCCTATCCTGTGTGATACTGTCTGCTGAGCCGTGTATCTAATCCTATCCTGTGTGATACCATCTGATGAGCCGTGTATCTAATCCTATCCTGTGTGATACTGTCTGCTGAGCCGTGTATCTAATCCTATCCTGTGTGATACTGTCTGCTGAGCCGTGTATCTAATCTAATCATGTGCGATACTGTCTGCTGAGCTGCTGTATCTAATCCTATCCTGTGTGATACTGTCTGCTGAGCCGTGTATCTAATCCTATCCTGTGTGATACGGTCTGCTGAGCCGTGTATCTAATCTAATCATGTGCGATACTGTCTGCTGAGCTGCTGTATCTAATCCTATCCTGTGTGATACTGTCTGCTGAGCCGTGTATCTAATCCTACCCTGTGTGATACTGTCTGCTGAGCCGTATATCTAATCCTATCCTGTGTGATACTGTCTGCTGAGCCATGTATCTAATCCTATCCTGTGTGATACTGTCTGCTGAGCCATGTATCTAATCCTATCCTGTGTGATACTGTCTGCTGAGCCGTGTATCTAATCCTATCCTGTGTGATACTGTCTGCTGAGCCATGTATCTAATCCTATCCTGTGTGATACTGTCTGCTGAGCCATGTATCTAATCCTATCCTGTGTGATACTGTCTGCTGAGCCATGTATCTAATCCTATCCTGTGTGATACTGTCTGCTGAGCCGTGTATCTAATCCTATCCTGTGTCATACTGTCTGCTGAGCCATGTATCTAATCCTATCCTGTGTGGTACTGTCTGCTGAGCCGTGTATCTAATCCTATCCTGTGTGATACTGTCTGCTGAGCCGTGTATCTAATCCTATCCTGTGTGATACTGTCTGCTGAGCCGTGTATCTAATCCTATCCTGTGTGATACTGTCTGCTGAGCCGTGTATCTAATCCTATCCTGTGTGATACTGTCTGCTGAGCCGTGTATCTAATCCTATCCTGTGTGATACTGTCTGCTGAGCCGTGTATCTAATCCTATCCTGTGTGATACTGTCTGCTGAGCCGTGTATCTAATCCTATCCTGTGTGATACTGTCTGCTGAGCCATGTATCTAATCCTATCCTGTGTGATACTGTCTGCTGAGCCGTGTATCTAATCCTATCCTGTGTCATACTGTCTGCTGAGCCATGTATCTAATCCTATCCTGTGTGGTACTGTCTGCTGAGCCGTGTATCTAATCCTATCCTGTGTGATACTGTCTGCTGAGCCGTGTATCTAATCCTATCCTGTGTGATACTGTCTGCTGAGCCGTGTATCTAATCCTATCCTGTGTGATACTGTCTGCTGAGCCGTGTATCTAATCCTATCCTGTGTGATACTGTCTGCTGAGCCGTGTATCTAATCCTATCCTGTGTGATACTGTCTGCTGAGCCGTGTATCTAATCCTATCCTGTGTGATACTGTCTGCTGAGCCGTGTATCTAATCCTATACTGTGGGATACTGGCTGCTGAGCCGTGTATCTAAGCAGTATTGGATGAAGAATAATGATGTCTTTTGGTATGATAGGGATGCGGTGAAGTTCACTTGCCCATGGAGCTTACAGTCTAAAGACGCTGCTGATGATCTGACCTCGGCCATGGCCCGGTCATGCTGCTGACGGTTTTTCTACGCGTTCCATGATTACTAATTCATCAGGTAATTATGTTAATTGCACAGAACTCGTTACCTTCCAGGCTCTTATTGATCAGCGCCACAGAAGATCCGCTACAGTCTGGTGAGAGCGCGGCCAGCGCCGGATGATACCGCGCCGCAGGGATTCGCCCAGCTGGTTAACCGCGAGTGTAAAAGAGTCCGGAACCGGCTGCATCCACAGAGGAGACAATCGGGGGCAGCGAAGCGCTGTGTGCGAGGTCTCCGAGGAATGCCAAAGGGCTGATGGAATCGCTGCCCTCAGCTGGGGGGGTCAGATATCCACTATTGGGTAGTGCCAAAGGGTCCGCTCCTTCCTACAGGCCGGGCTCACTAATGTGATCTGTCAGATGACTGGAACAAAACAATCCTCGCAGAGCTGCAGCCACCACTAGGGGGAGCTCAGGAGCCGCCTGCAGACTGATCGGACATAGGGCTCAGTGATAACTCTGTATACAGTAACCTGTCTGACGCCATGACATGAGTCCATACATGAGCGCATCAGAAACTTGTAAGCATCTCTAGACCGGAGGGGGCGCCGCACTGATCCCTGCTGTCTTGGCTGAATGGTAACCCTGACATTAGGCCCTTTTTAATGGTGTGAATGCAGCGCCGACCGCACCGAGGGGCGGATCTACGAAATTGTGTTGTTGCCCCCGCAGCTTTCATTTTGCCAGAGCAGAATGTCCTGTAGTTTCTGTTGGTACATTTTAGACTACGTATAACTTTTGATTGCTTTTTATTACATTTTTTCTTGGAGACGGCGTGATCAAAAAAGTGCAATTCTGGCGCTGTTTATTTTTTGCTGATGCAACGGCCGAGCCTAGCGCGCCAAAGTGAGGGAGACCCTGGGGTTTGCAGAAGGGTTGTCACGGGTGGCTCTGTGGCCCCTGCCGACAGTGGCACTAAGGGTGCTCTGCTCAAAGGTTGTGCAGCAACCCAAGAAACATACCGCAGTACGCTTAACAGGAAGGCCTGTTTTGTCACGGGTGACGCCAGCACTCCAACCGGACCCTCGGGATGGAATGCCGATGAAATAAATGCGAGGAGTCCGGTAACTTATGTAGTAATCTGGGAGCACACAGATTTACTAAACTGAAGTTTGTAACAGTTACCAATACAGAATCTCCAATGCGGTACTTGGTGACGGTACAAGTAGATAGAGCAGACAGTGAATGGAACACAATGGAGAACATAGCGATATAGACTTGAATAAGAACCGACTTCAACACTCTCTCCTCTCCTTTCTCTGAAACTGATTTGCAGGACAATCGCCCCTCTAGTTGCTCCAGCTGAAGGGAAGATTCAGGTTTAACAAAGCGTAGATGAAGCAGAGTGTAGGGGGGGGGGGGGTCGCTAGACTAGTCGTGGCTTTGAGCTCACCGGGTAATCTTAGACTCTCTGTTTTAGTGGAAGTCTGACCTCAGAAAGATCCCCCTCCTCTCTGCTGCGGATCACCAAGGGAACGGAATGAGACCTCGCTCGACCTCGGGAAGAACGTGCTGATGACTGCTTTCTCTTGTATGAGTACCTCCTCCTCTCCGACACAACCTGACTACAACCTCCTCTCTGCACAGGGACTTGTTTTGCTACTTTGTACTCTGCACCAGTGAGTTTGAACCTGACTATCAGCTAATGAGACATCAGGGGAAAGCTGTAGGCTTAGGAGAGATCCTGTTTCTCCCCTACAGACGGCACATAGACAGGTGAGGCAGGAAAAGTGTTGCGGTGAGTGTTCTGTAGGACCCGCTGACTACACTGACAACGTTCATCGGGTGGGATAAATAATGCGTTTCTTTGTTAGATCGGGCTTTTACAGAGATGGTGATACTAAATATGTTTGGGGGGGTCTTTAGATTTTTTAATTTTGAAAATGGGAAATGTTTTTTTTTCCACTTTAGGTATATTTTTAAATAATAAGAAAAATATTTTCGCCTTTTCTTTTTTTTAGTCCCTCGGGGGGACTTGAACTTCTGATCGTTTGATCATTTATATGGTATTTCTGCTGTCATAGTGGGGGACACTATGACTACTGGGCCCACTATGGGGTTCACTATTACTACTGGAGCCACTATGGGGATGACTATTACTACTGGAGACACTGTGGGAGACATTATTACTACTGGGGCCATTATGGGGGACACTTACTACTGGAGCCACCGTGGGGGACACTATTACTACTGGAGCAACTATGGGGGACACTATTACTACTAGACACACTATGGGGATCACTATTACTATTGGGGCCACTATTACTACTGAAGCCACTATGGGGGAGGTCACTATTACTACTGGAGCCACTATGGAGGTCATTAATACTACTGGGGCCACAATTACTACTGAAGCCACAATGGGGGTCACTATTACTACTAGAGCCACTATGGGGGTCACTATTACTACTGGGGGCCACTATGGGGAACACTATTACTACTGGAGCCACTATAGGGGTCACTATTACTACTGGGGCCACTATGGGGGACGCTATTACTACTGGGGTCACTGTTACTACTGGGCACACTATGGAGGACACTATTACTACGGAGGGGGGCTTGCCATTATTACCGGGGCCACTATGGGCGTCACTACTACTACTGGGGTCACTATTACTACTGGGGCCACTATGTGGGTCACTATTACTACTGGGGCCACTATGGGGGTAACTATTACTACTGGAGCAACTATGGGGGACACTATTACTACTAGAGTCACTTTGGGGGTAACTATTACAACTGGAGCCACTATTGGGGACACTATTATTACTGAGGCCACTATGGGGGTCTCTATTACTCCTGGGGCCACTATGGGGATCACTATTACTACTGACGTCACTATGTGATTACTATTACTACTAGGGCCACTATGGAGGTCACTATTACTACTGGAGCTGCTGTGGGGGACACTTACTACTGGGGTCACTATTACTACTGGGGCCACTATGGGAGGGGTCACTATTACAACTGAGATCACTATTACTACTTGGGCCATTATGGGGCACACTATTACTACCAAGGCCATGATGGGGGACACTATTAATATGGAGCCGTTGTGGGGAACACTATTACTACTGGGGTCACAATGGGGGTCACTATTACTACTGGGGCCACTATGGGGGTCACTATTACTACTGGGACCACTATGGGGGTAACTATTACTACTGGAGCCACTGTGGGGGTCACTTTTACTACTAGAGCCACAATGGGGGGTCACTATTACTACTGGATCCACTATGGGGGTCACTATTACTACTGGGGTCACAATGGGGGTCACTATTACTACTGGGGCCACTATGGGGGACACTATTACTACTGGAGGCACTATGGGGGTCACTATTCCTACTGCTACAGTGACCCCAGTATCTGGCTGTACCCCACCACTGGGAGCTGAGACACGAGGACTGTCTGCTGCGGTCCTCTCCGTACCGCTGCTAGGCCCCCGGTGTAGTGCGCTCTACCTAGTAGTTGCGGTTTATTCCCATCACTTGCGGCTCTGCGGCTGCGCTGAAAGAAATCTAGAGAATTCTGAGATCCTCAAAAATACATTTCTGCAGCGATTGTACCTAAAAATAGAGTCCCCCCCCTCCATGTTTTCTTTAAGGGCGGCTGTGAGGTCAGCGGGGGTCATTTAAGAATATGTGGAAGCAGAAACGCCCGGAATAGCGCAGCATGAAGTCACCGTGCGAGCGCTACACTGACTCCAGTGTTACACCCGGCCAGCACTGTGACGTGTCAGCCCGTGTGCAAGGCAGAGCATCGCCCTACTGAGTGCTGCAGATCATCTCACCACTGTGTACAGAGAGCACTGCAGAACATCTCACCACTGTGTACAGAGAGCTCTGCAGAACATCTCACCACTGTGTACAGAGAGCGCTGCAGAATATCTCACCACTGTGTACAGAGAGCTCTGCAGAACATCTCACCACTGTGTACAGAGAGCTCTGCAGAACATCTCACCACTGTATACAGAGAGCTCTGCAGAACATCTCACCACTGTGTACAGAGAGCTCTGCAGAACATCTCACCACTGTGTACAGAGAGCACTGCAGAACATCTCACCACTGTATACAGAGAGCTCTGCAGAACATCTCACCACTGTGTACAGTGAGCTCTGCAGAACATCTCACCACTGTGTACAGAGAGCTCTGCAGAACATCTCACCACTGTGTACAGAGAGCGCTGCAGAACATCTCACCACTGTGTACAGAGAGCTCTGCAGAACATCTCACCACTGTGTACAGAGAGCTCTGCAGAACATCTCACCACTGTGTACAGAGAGCACTGCAGAACATCTCACCACTGTGTACAGAGAGCGCTGCAGAGCATCTCACCACTGTGTACAGAGAGCGCTGCAGAATATCTCACCACTGTGTACAGAGAGCACTGCAGAACATCTCACCACTGTGTACAGAGAGCGCTGCAGAGCATCTCACCACTGTGTACAGAGAGCGCTGCAGAATATCTCACCACTGTGTACAGTGAGCTCTGCAGAACATCTCACCATTATGTACAGTGAGCTCTGCAGAACATCTCACCACTGTGTACAGAGAGCTCTGCAGAACATCTCACCACTGTGTACAGAGAGCACTGCAGAACATCTCACCACTGTGTACAGTGAGCTCTGCAGAACATCTCATCGCTGTGTACAGAGAGCACTGCAGAACATCTCACCACTGTATACAGAGAGCACTGCAGAACATCTCACCACTGTGTACAGAGAGCACTGCAGAACATCTCACCACTGTGTACAGAGAGCTCTGCAGAACATCTCATCGCTGTGTACAGAGAGCTCTGCAGAACATCTCACCACTGTGTACAGTGAGCTCTGCAGAACATCTCACCACTGTATACAGAGAGCTCTGCAGAACATCTCACCACTGTGTACAGAGAGCACTGCAGAACATCTCACCACTGTGTACAGTGAGCTCTGCAGAACATCTCATCGCTGTGTACAGAGAGCACTGCAGAACATCTCACCACTGTGTACAGAGAGCACTGCAGAACATCTCACCACTGTATACAGAGAGCACTGCAGAACATCTCACCACTGTATACAGAGAGCACTGCAGAACATCTCACCACTGTGTACAGAGAGCACTGCAGAACATCTCACCACTGTATACAGAGAGCACTGCAGAACATCTCACCACTGTATACAGAGAGCACTGCAGAACATCTCACCACTGTATACAGAGAGCACTGCAGAACATCTCACCACTGTGTACAGAGAGCTCTGCAGAACATCTCACCACTGTGTACAGAGAGCTCTGCAGAACATCTCACCACTGTATACAGAGAGCACTGCAGAACATCTCACCACTGTATACAGAGAGCACTGCAGAACATCTCACCACTGTGTACAGAGAGCACTGCAGAACATCTCACCACTGTGTACAGAGAGCACTGCAGAACATCTCACCACTGTATACAGAGAGCTCTGCAGAACATCTCATCGCTGTGTATATAACTCTTGCAGGTAATTTGGCGCATCTAGTAACAAGTATGGCACTCAAGTTCCTAGGAAGGCCGGCGACAAACCGTGTGGAAGAAGTTGTGCAGGCCGCACTGGTTGTCAGACAGTATATACTCTGTATACTCACCTTATATACAGTCTGCAGAACACTCACATCACCACCATGGTGATACTGTCTGCTGAGCCGTGTATCTAATCCTCTCCTGTGTGATACTGTCTGCTGAGCCGTGTATCTAATCCTATCCTATGTGATACTGTCTGCTGAGCCATGTATCTAATCCTATCCTGTGTGATACTGCCTGCTGAGCCGTGTATCTAATCCTATCCTGTGTGATACTGTCTGCTGAGCCGTGTATCTAATCCTATCCTGTGTGATACTGTCTGCTGAGCCGGGTATCTAATGCTATCCTGTGTGATACTGTCTGCTGAGCCGTGTATCTAATCCTATCCTGTGTGATACTGTCTGCTGAGCCGTGTATCTAATCCTATCCTGTGTGATACTGTCTGCTGAGCCGTGTATCTAATCCTATCCTGTGTGATACTGTCTGCTGAGCCGTGTATCTAATCCTATCCTGTGTGATACTGTCTGCTGAGCCGTGTATCTAATCCTATCCTGTGTAATACTGTCTGCTGAGCCGTGTATCTAATCCTATCCTGTGTGATACTGTCTGCTGAGCCGTGTATCTAATCCTATCCCATGCGATACTGTCTGCTGAGCCGTGTATCTAATCCTATCGTGTGTGATACTGTCTGCTGAGCGGTGTATCTAATCCTGTGCTGTGTATCTAAGGCCAGCCCCCGGCTAGTGAAGCAGGAGATACAGACTGTTGATGTCCGGGGTTTTTGGCGAAACAAAACGAGGAGTCAGCGGGTGTCGCTCCCGGGGTGTCGGCGCGGCGGAGCAGCAGAGCTGGATCAGTGTATTGTCTGCAGCGGCACAGCGACAATAGGGAGAGAACATGATGACTGCGCGGCCGGCGTGCCAGGACCCCCGCGCCAGCACACCGCCATCACTGCCCGGGGGTCCCACCGATGGCGGCCGCGCTAATTACATGATCTAATTCCCTAGTCCTACTGATCCAACCTGCGCCAGCGTTACAGTGTGTCAGCGCAGGTAAGCTGCCAGTCGGGGGCGCTGAGGACACGCCGGCTTCTCAGCCTCAGGCTACCTAAACACGGGCGGTCCGATATCGCGCTCCCCAACGTGCGATTTACCAGCAGATACGAGCCTCGCGTCGCTTCAGTACAGTCGCGATCCTCTGGCGCCGATTCAGCCGCATCGCAGGATTGGCCAGTGTTTACTATTGTTTTCAAGGTGAACGCGTGTATCACATTTGCGCGCACATCGCTCGCTGCACGACGCTTCTTGCACTCCATTGAAGACAATGAGTGATCCGTTCCAAGGACCCCGAGAAGACGCAGTGAACACCTCAGTCTGAAGATCTGTGCGCCTCAGGATGAAACAAGACGGTTCCATTCACTGACAGCAAGCAGAGATCTGGGAAATGAGGAGGAGCATGAATGAAGTCAAGTATTAGGAAGTTGCAGAACTTTCCTTCTACATGATGGAGCCCCCGTTAACCCCTTAGTGACCCGCCTGTTTTGGCCACAAGGACTCAACAATTTCTGGGGGATTTTCTTCCGCTGCGGCGCGGGATTGTTTTTTGCGTGGTGACATATATTTACGTCCTGAGCGGCAGGGGGTTAATCTGCTGCTGCGGCGCCCCGGATGTATACGTGGGGATTCTGGCGCGGAGTTTTCTGCGTCTTCAGATGCGTCTCGCAGAAATGTTCCGCAGGTGTGAAAGGTAACAAACGAAAGAAACGTCGCCGAGGGGAAGAGAGAGGAGCTTGTACAACTCCTACGGGCAATGCTTACAGGAGGCAGTGGAAGGTGCGCTCGCCGGACCGGACGCTGATCGTGGACTCGTGCTACCAGCGATCATGTGACAGATGGCTACGAGGGCCACAATGGCGCCCCCTTAGGGGATGGTCACAGGAGGCTCATGGCAGGCGGCTTCCATCAGACAGCGCTGCCAGCCATCGCCCCGCCAGCTTCTACGTAGACACCATAAAGAAGCGGCTGCGCCCAAACACCAACATATAGAGGAAAAAGCCCCCCGGCTCCGCCCCCTACCGACGCGGCTATTTATAGTAACACAGGGGAAACCCGCCGCCAGACGGTGAGATCACCAAGGAGGACTACAAGTGCCAGACCGCATAATGGGAGCCAGCAGCATCACATGACCAGGCGGACAGGGATACATTCTAACAGCACAAGATTAGATACACGGCTCAGCAGACAGTATCACACAGGGTAGGATTAGATACATTGCTCAACAGACGGTATCACACAGGATAGGATTAGATACACGGCTCAGCAGACAGTATCACACAGGATAGGATTAGATACACGGCTCAGCAGACAGTATCACACAGGATAGGATTAGATACACGGCTCAGCAGACAGTATCACACAGGATAGGATTAGATACACGGCTCAGCAGACGGTATCACACAGGATAGGATTGGATACACGGCTCAGCAGACAGTATCACACAGGATAGGATTAGATACACAGCTCAGCAGACAGTATCCAACAGGATAGGATTAGATACATGGCTCAGCAGACGGTATCACACAGGATAGGATTAGATACACAGCTCAGCAGACAGTATCACACAGGAGAGGATTAGATACACGGCTCAGCACAGTATCACACAGGAGAGGATTAGATACACGGCTCAGCAGACAGTATCACACTGGATAGGATTAGATACACGGCTCAGCAGACAGTATCACACAGGAGAGGATTAGATACACGGCTCAGCAGACAGTATCACACAGGAGAGGATTAGATACACGGCTCAGTAGACAGTATCACACGGGAGAGGATTAGATACACGGCTCAGCAGAGTATCACACAGGATAGGGTTAGATACACGGCTCAGCAGACAGTATCACACAGGATAGGATTAGATACACAGCTCAGCAGACAGTATCACACAGGATAGGATTAGATACACGGCTCAGCAGGCAGTATCACACAGGATAGGATTAGATACACGGCTCAGCAGACAGTATCACACAGGATAGGATTAGATACACAGTTCAGCAGACAGTATCACACAGAAGAGGATTAGATACACAGCTCAGCAGACAGTATCACACAGGAAAGGATTAGATACACGGCTCAGCAGACAGTATCACACAGGATAGGATTAGATACACAGCTCAGCAGGCAGTATCACACAGGATAGGATTAGATACACGGCTCAGCAGACAGTATCACACAGGATAGGATTAGATACACAGCTCAGCAGACAGTATCACACAGGATAGGATTAGATACATAGCTCAGCAGACAGTATCACACAGGATAGGATTAGATACACGGCTCAGCAGACAGTATCACATAGGATAGGATTAGATACACGGCTCAGCAGATGGTATCACACAGGATAGGATTAGATACACGGCTCAGCAGACAGTATCACACAGGATAGGATTAGATACACGGCTCAGCAGGCAGTATCACACAGGATAGGATTAGATACACGGCTCAGCAGACAGTATCACACAGGATGGGATTAGATACACGGCTCAGCAGACAGTATCACACAGGGTAGGATTAGATACACGGCTCAGCAGACAGTATCACACAAGATAGGATTAGATACACGGCTCAGCAGACAGTATCACACAGGGTAGGATTAGATACACGGCTCAGCAGACAGTATCACACTGGATAGGATTAGATACACGGCTCAGCAGACAGTATCACACTGGATAGGATTAGATACACGGCTCAGCAGACAGTATCACACAAGATAGGATTAGATACACGGCTCAGCAGACAGTATCACACAGGGTAGGATTAGATACACGGCTCAGCAGACAGTATCACACTGGATAGGATTAGATACACGGCTCAGCAGACAGTATCACACTGGATAGGATTAGATACACGGCTCAGCAGACAGTATCACACAAGATAGGATTAGATACACGGCTCAGCAGACAGTATCACACAAGATGGGATTAGATACACGGCTCAGCAGACAGTATCACACAAGATAGGATTAGATACACGGCTCAGCAGACGGTATCACACAGGGTAGGATTAGATACACGGCTCAGCAGACAGTATCACACAGGATAAGATTAGATATACGGCTCAGCAGACAGTATCACAGAGGATAGGATTAGATACACGGCTCAGCAGACGGTATCACACAGGGTAGGATTAGATACACGGCTCAGCAGACAGTATCACACAGGATAGGATTAGATACACAGCTCAGCAGACAGTATCACAAAGGAGAGGATTAGATACAGGAGCTCAGCAGACAGTATCACACAGGATAGGATTAGATACACAGCTCAGCAGACAGTATCACACAGGATAGGATTAGATACAGGAGCTCAGCAGACAGTATCACACAGGATAAGATTAGATACACGGCTCAGCAGACAGCATCACACAGGATAGGATTAGATACACGGCTCAGCAGACAGTATCACACAGGATAGGATTAGATACACGGCTCAGCAGACAGTATCACACAGGATAGGATTAGATACACGGCTCAGCAGACAGTATCATACAGGATAGGATTAGATACACGGCTCAGCAGACAGTATCACACAGGATAGGATTAGATACATGGCTCAGCAGACAGTATCACACAGGATAGGATTAGATACACGGCTCAGTAGACAGTATCACACAGGATAGGATTAGATACATGGCTCAGCAGACAGTATCACACAGGATAGGATTAGATACACGGCTCAGCAGACAGTATCACACAGGATAGGATTAGATACACGGCTCAGCAGACAGTATCACACAGGGTAGGATTAGATACACGGCTCAGCAGACAGTATCACACAGGATAGGATTAGATACACTGCTCAGCAGACAGTATCACACATGGTAGGATTAGATACACCATGGTCACTCCATTGCCCTTGTGGTAGTGCTGCCTGGCGCTCATGTTCTGGGCTGTAGCGGTTCGGGCAGTGATTGGCGCGGCTGGTGCTCGGAATGTCCGCAGTCTTAGAAGTGACGGTAATTCCTTCAGACATGGCGGCTCTTCCTCCCAGATTTGCGCTGCGAGTAAAAGGAGTTATAAATAGCCGATTGTCAGATCTGATCTCAACCAAAATGGCGGCCTGATGGTTCGAGGTGTGACACGTATGTGCGGAGAGCGCTGGAGGGGCGAGGGGACATCTTATATGTAAGGGGCACTCGGAGCCCCTGATGGTCTGTGTGCTGCCCTCGGCCTCCGCCATGAGACACGGCAATGCACCCAGCAGAGGGCAGCGTGGAGTGCGGCGTACGACGGAGCCACTAATGTCAGGCCACTTTCAGACGCACGGTTATGTCGGATCTGCGGACGGCGCACTGCTATGGGGGATCTGCGGACTACGCACTGTTATGGGGGATCTGCGGACGGCGCACTGTTATGGGGGATCTGCGGACGGCGCACTGTTATGGGGGATCTGCGGACGGCGCACTGTTATGGGGGATCTGCGGACAACGCACGGTTATGGGGGATCTGAGGACGACGCACGGTTATGGGGGATCTGAGGACGACGCGCTGTTATGGGGGATCTGCGGACAACGCACTGTTATGGGGGATCTGCGGACGGCGCACTGTTATGGGGGATCTGCGGACGGCGCACTGTTATGGGGGATCTGCGGACGGCGCACTGTTATGGGGGATCTGCGGACGGCGCACTGTTATGGGGGATCTGCGGACGGCGCACTGTTATGGGGGATCTGCGGACAACGCGCTGTTATGGGGGATCTGCGGACAACGCGCTGTTATGGGGGATCTGCGGACGACGCGCTGTTATGGGGGATCTGCGGACAACGCGCTGTTATGGGGGATCTGCGGACGGCGCACTGTTATGGGGGATCTGCGGACGGCGCACTGTTATGGGGGATCTGCGGATGACGCACGGTTATGGGGGATCTGCGGACGGCGCACTGTTATGGGGGATCTGCGGACGACGCACTGTTATGGGGGATCTGAGGACGGCGCACTGTTATGTCGGATCTGCGGACGACGCACTGTTATGGGGGATCTGCGGACGGCGCACTGTTATGGGGGATCTGCGGACGGCGCACTGTTATGGGGGGGATCTGCGGACGACGCACTGTTATGGGGGATCTGCGGACGACGCGCTGTTATGGGGGATCTGCGGACGGCGCTGTAAGAGGGCGCGGTCTCTGCAGCTAGGAGGGGCGCTGGTGAGGAATATTGGGGTACAATCGGGGTAGTATATATTACGTTGCGCTGTAGGCGGCGGGTTTGTCGCATTAGTATAAATGGTGATTTAGCGATGAGATTCGCAGCGGGGACGATGAGGGTTGTAGTCGCTGCCCCGCGCTGGACCTATATTGCCTCCCCGAAGGGTTAATAGATGTTTTGTGTCCGTCCCGCCGGCGGAGGCTCATTATCCGTTATTTCAGAGGCCTGCAGAGGTGTTACTATGGCGCGTCTGCTTACTATTCACTACAGTCGCCATGACAACCACCTCCGGCTCATTATCATCCCGGCCCCCTGTCAACCCTCCATCAGCCAATCACAGCCCACGGGTTCTCTCTGGCCTGAATCACCTGCAGCCCCCGACACCCCCAAACCTCAGGGGGCGGCAGCAGCGACCGCCCTGCGGCGAGCAAAGACGCTCACCCGTATTTTTGGAACACTTTTTTTTTTACTCTGGGAACGAACGCAAAATAGACGCACTTCTGTCGCCGCCTGCGAGGAGGGAAGCAGCGAACGGGGGAGAGGCTGTCAGCCATCACATTCCACGGGCGTCACGCAGGCTGCCACAGGACATGCTGGGACTAGTAGTTCCACAGGCGGGCCGTGAGGCGCAGCAGCCCCCATGATGCCAACCCCACCCAAATATGAGCGCTCGCAGGTCCTGAGCGCCGAGCTACGAGGAGCGGGGGTCCTCACAAGGCGTAGAAGGGCTCATTCACACGGGCGCACCGTGCAATACGCAGCATAGGCCCGCGCCGGCGCGCTCCCCGCTTACTGCAGGTTTTGTGTGCGAATTCATTGGACTTTCTACATGCGCAAAAGTAAAACACAAGCAGGGTCATTAATTTCATGCGTAAATACACCGCGAGTTCATGTATCCCATGTCCTGCGCGTTCACCGCGTATCTACGCCGTCCCATCGACCGCCTCAGTCTATAGTATGGCCGATAATTGGACATGCTGCCATTTTTAAATACAGCCCCCCAAAGCTCAGCTTCCCGGATGGAACAATGGGGGACATTAAGGCCTCCTGTCCATAGGAAAAATGGATTTACAAAATCTGCGCGGGTCTCCCGCTTGTGCGATCCGCGCCCACAGGGAATCATTTGGCACCCGCAGATAATTAAATACCTGCGGTTGTCATTTTCCCTGCACGTGCAGGAGAACAGCCGCAGCATGCACCATTTTCTGCGGTTTTCCCACACGGACAGCTCCCGCGGCTTCCATTGAAGCCAATGGAAGCCGTCTGATTCGCAACACACCCGCGGACGACACTGTGGCTGTGCAGCGGGTCCACGGGGAAGCAGGATTAAAAAAGAAAAAAAGAAAGCACTGCGCATGCGTGCAGCACGCCGTCGGGGCCCGAGCGCATCCACTGTGCAAAAGAAAGAAGATCCGGCCGCGGCGGAGCAGACCCGAAGCGTCAGGGTGAGTAAAATGTCATTTTTGGTCATGTGATTGTGCACTGCGCATGACAGCGTATCTCACGCACGCAGTCCAGCACAGTGGGACTAGTTTTGTTTTGTGTTTTTTAACCCCCGCTCTGTCTCCTAGCGGCGCCGCATATTAAACGCTGTACATGCGGAATGTATTTTGTGTAGTCAGCGCTTAATATGCAACCCATAGAGAACAGAACAACAGGGCTGCACGTGCGTAAGACGCTGTAAGCGCCAGTGTGAGCGGCTCAATGTACTTCCAGACGTAATATGTGGTGAAATTCCGTTTGTGTGAATGAGCCCCAACAGAGCACTTCAAGCCAGAAGCGGGCGTAGAAAAGTTACTGATTTTGGCGCAAGTCCCAGGTGCGCTAACATTTTCTAACCTCTCTGCTTACTGCGCCAGCCGCACCGCTCTACGGCATCCGCGAGCGGGCATAGATTAGTGTGTTGGTGCGCGGGGGCACTGAGATGCGACTAATATATGCAGGCGGAAATTATACCGAATCGGGTTGGAAATGCCAGCTTCACGCGGACTTCATGTCTGCAGCAGCACAAAGTTTACTACTTCAAGCAAGGCGGAAATCGGACACGGAGCCACACCAAATGCTAATGAGGGTCACTATTACTACTGGGGGCACTATAGTAACACAGTATGTTAGGCTGAAGGGAGACAATGTCCATCCAGTTCAGCCTGTTTCCACCCCGCTTGTTGATCCAGAGGAAGGCAAAATACCCCAAGCGACAGAAGCCAATTAGCCCAATTGGGGGGAAAATTCCTTCCCGGCTCCATAATGGCAGTCAGAATAATCCCTGGATCAGCCTCTGATAGTTCCTACCTGACTGTAAGACCCGGATCACCAACCCGCTGGTCACCTAATGTCTATATCCTGTAATATCATAGAAAGACATCTAGTCCCTCTTACACTCCTCTATGGATCCTGCCGTCACCACGTCCTCAGGCAGGGAGTTCCACAGTCTCACTGCTCTTACAGTAAAGAACCCCCTTCTATGTTGGTGATGGAACCTGCTTTCCTCTAGATGTAGCGGATGCCCTCTTGTTACCGTCGCAGTCCTGGGTGTAAACAGATCCTGGCAGAGATCCTTGTATCGTCCCCTCATGTATTTATACAGAGTTATTTGGTCGCCCCTTAGCCGTCTTATTTCCGGGGTGAATAATCCCAGTTTTGGTGCCTCTCTGGGTATTCCAGTCCCTTCATTCCATGTATTAGTTTAGTTGCCCTTCTTTGAACCCCCTCCAGCACTGTAACATCTTTCCTGAGCTCCGGTGACCAGAACTGTGCGCAGTATTCCATGTGAGGCCTGACAAGGGCCTTATATAGTGGAGGGATAATGTCCTCGTCCCTCGCCCCTATACCTCTTTTACTGCACCCCAAGACTTTATTAGCTTTTGCAGCAGCTGACTGGCATTGGTTACTCAAGTTAAGTCTGCAGCCCACTAGTAGCCCCAGGTCCTTTTCCCTAGCTGTACCCCATTTAGTGTATATTGGTGACATCCGTTTCTCCTGCCCATGTGCAGAACCTTACATTTATTCACATCCCCCCCCCCCCCCCCCGATCCCCCGGCTTATCTCGCTCTGTTTGTAGCCGCACATTGTCTTCCATTGTATTGATTATATTGAATAATTTTGTATCGTCTGCAGATATTGATATTTTGCTGTGCAGCCCCTCTATCAGGTCGTTGGTAAATATATTGAACAGAATGGGGCCTAATACTGAGCCCCGTGGCCCCCACTAGGAACGAGGGCCCAATCAGAGTATGATGCATTTATTACCCCCCTCTGCTTTCTATCATTGAGCCAGTTCTTTACCCAGATACACGCGTTTTCACCCAATCCGAGCTTCTCATTTTATATATCAGCCTATTATGTGGCACGGTGTCAAAGGCTTTAGAGAAGTCCAGATATACGAGATCAATAGACTCTCCCCGGTCCAGCCTAGAGCTTACTTCATGGTAGAAGCTGATCAGATTGGGCTGACATGATCGACCCCTCATGAACCTGTGCTGGTGAGGAGTTATTCCGTTGTTCTCCTTGAGGTATTCTAGGATGGCGTCTCTCAGAAACCCCTCGAATATTTTTTCAATTATTACTACTGTGACCACTATGGGGGGAGTCGCTATTACTATTGGGACTACTATGGGGGTCACTATTACTACTGGGGCCACTATGGGGGACACTATTACTATTGGGACTACTATGGGGGTCACTATTACTACTGGGACTGCTATGGGGGTCACTATTACTACTGGGGCCACTATGGGGGTCACTATTACTACTGGGGCCACTATGGGGGTCACTATTACTACTGGGGCCACTATGGGGGTCACTATTACTACTGGGGCCACTATGGCTGTATTTACATCTGCAAATTGAAAGTACTATCCTTGTGTGAGGAGGTCATTGAGGGGCATTTTTACAGGATATAGAGGGCGTGACTTTCCATAAAAGGGGTGTGGCCTGGCAAAAATTTGCCGCGATGCTTGAAATGCATCGTTACATTTGTCCCTCCTTTCTCAGAAGTTGTCAGCTTGTTCACGTACACTGCAGTACAGAAGGACAGATCCCTGCCCGCGCTCTCACCCCCTTGGCTGTGCCAGGACGCTGTGGTTGGGCATAGTACTAGAAGCATCTGGGTCATTCTTCATGGCAGGAGTGGCATCTGCCAGCATCGTCTACGTGGCGGCACACGTGCGCTGTGACAGTTGGGATGTAAACATGGAGTGACATCATCACATCTGATGCGCTGCCACCGGGTGAAGCTGGTGTAGCTGGGATCTTCCAGCTGTTCTCCTGCAGCGGCTGCACAATGCCCGATGCTGTCAGTGCCCGGCTGGCGCGTGGCATAGGGGAACAGGAGCTCTATTGAGACCCGGCCTAGTGCGGAGTACAGACAGCCTGTGTGGAGAGCGACCGTCTGCTGAGCAGACACCATGCCGCAGCTGCGCTGGACACGGGTAGAAGCAGCTGGCAGCGCAGGTTGGCATTAACCTCTTCATCCCTGGATGTGCTCACAATCAAGTGGAAATGCTTCATCCGCACCCGCATTCTGTGGAGCAGGCTGGTGTCACATGGCGCGGCGGCGGCAAACGGAGGCGGAGCCAACGCATCATAAAAGAATCTGATGTTTCTGAGCTCTGGTCAGTTTTGTCGCAGGAGGCGGAGTATAACTGGAAATCATGCGCTCAAATCTACGTCTGTAACTTAGATTGCCTTTATGGGGTGGTTTGCCATTGCCGTCCCCAGACATTTTTAATGACTTCAGCCACGCCCCCTCGCCCTGGATCCCTATAAAGAAAGGACGGCAGAACGCCCCTCATTATACTCTGCTGACAGCTCTTTATGTAGGGTGTTTCAGCCAATACCTCTGCTTACTGTCAGTGAATGGGAATATCTTATCCAGAGGCTTGGACCGAAATTGGCCAATAAAGTCAATTGGATTGCATAAAATCGCAGTAAGTACACGATGCATCCGTAATATTTACAGCTGGAGGACGGAGAAATCTATCGGACCCTCTTGTGGGTTTTGGTGCGTGTAAAAAATGTGGTGAATACGTGCGCAAAAAAAACGTAACAACAACAAAAGTCACAGAACTTCAGTGCGTGAAAATCCAGTACATCTCACCCACGGACACCATGTCCGCCCTCCGGGTCACTCGCGTACTTGGTGCGTGCGCTGTTCACATTGTATCCGTATTCATCGCGGATTTCACACACGCAAAAACCCTGTAAGAAGGCCCAAATGATGTCACTTTATTCACCGTCTCTTGGCAACATGTATGACGACTGCAGTGAGAGCGAAACACATACAACATCCGACCCACCATCAGCAACATAAACCTGGCTCCATCTGACCAGGAGATGTTTCTCCGCTGCTCAGTGATACAAGTTTTGTGCTCTTTTGCCCGCTGGAGTCTTTCTATTTCTCTTAGACACAATGGCGCTGGAACTGGTCGCCCGCTGTTATACCATCCGTGCGGAGGAACGGCGAGTTGTGCGTTCGGACACGTTAGTTGGAGCTCCAGCGTTGTATTCAGCTGACTGTGCAGCCTGTTGGTCAGAACGATTCCTGACATCCTCCTCCGACCCCTTTCAGTGAGGAGTTGTTTCCGTCCGCAGGATCCCCTTTCGCTGGATGTTTTCCTCGGTCGCGCCATTCTCTGTATATTCTCCACACCAAGAAAACCCCCAGCGGTTGGCAGTGAGACCCCGGCTAGTCTAGCACCGATGACCGGCCTCGTTGGAAGTCGCTCCGATCGCTGGATCTTCCCATCTAATGTGGATTCACACTGAAACTGATCCACAGAAAACTTGTCACGTGATTTAATGTCGCACTCCGGGGTCACGGGGGGAATTACCATACAGGGGGCGCCAATCATGAGACGAACGGTGGCTTTAAAAAAAATGTTCTAGTGGTCTAATAAAGGGGTAGGGCTGTGATAAGGGGCGTGGTCTCTGGTAAAGGGTGTGACTGTGATTCAGGGTGGGTCTCTGATAAAGGGGCATGGCCATGATAAAGGGGCGGGGCTGTTCAGTGGATGTGATTCACGGCCCATATTGCGCTCACCAACATGTGAATTCCCTGCAAATGCTAGGTGTTTTTATCTCAAACCGCCTCGTATCACCTCGGGGCAGCAGCCGTCCGCCGCGGCGCAGGATCACGGAGTTTCTCCCATGTTTTTCCATCTAAGACCACGCATCGTGTGCGCCAGCATGTGGCGCGATGCTTTGTGTAAAGATGGCAGAGAGGCCAATCATCTCCGATGTGGGAACCCTCACTGAAGGAGTCTCAGGATGGGTAGAAGGTGCCATCAAACCACCGGTGAGGAACACAACCAGCTACTTGCAGGACATCATGGACCTACTGAAAACTATCAACCGTAGGTCCCCTCCCCGCCGGTGCCATCCTGCCTCCATGGATGTGGAGTCCTTATATTCCAACATCCCACATGAGGATGGACGGACCGCCTGCCTGGCACACCTTGAGGCCCATGGGGTCGCCTCTGAATCCGTGTTACAGCTCATTAGATTCATCCTCACACATAATTATTTCTCCTTTGGCAAAGAGATATTCCTGCAACTCACTGGAACCGCCGGGCAGTAAAATGGCACCACAATATGCCAACCTTTTCATGGCAGAACTGAAGACTGACTTCCTGGCCTCCTTCCCCAGCAAACCATTGGCCGACTTTCGCTACATTGATGACATCACAATCATCTGGACCAACACCGAACAAGAACTAGTAAAATTCCATGAGAGATTCAATGCATTCCACCCACCATAAACCTGACATTAAGCTACTCAGATACAGAAATCAACTTGTTGGACACCATAAATATTTCAAACAGCTCAATACAGACATCCCTATACTGCAAACCGATTGGTCGGCCCACATACCTCAGATGGGACAGTTACCACCCTAAACACATCAAATAGTCCATAGTCTACAGCCAGGCCATCAGATACAACCGGATCTGCTCCAACCCAACAGACAGAGAGGAACATCTATACCATCTTATAAGGACATTTATAAATCAGGGCTACCATCCCATCTCAACTGATAACCAAATCACCAGAGCCACCAGGATCCCCAGAAATCACCAGAGCCACCAGGATCCGCAAGAATCACCAGAGCCACCAGGACACCCAAAAATCACCAGAGCCACCAGGACACCCAGGAATCATCAGAGCCACCAGGATACCAGGGGATTACCAGAGCCACCAGGATCACCCGAAATCACCAGAGGCACCAGGATCCCCAGGAATCACCAGAGGCACCAGGATCCCCAAAAATCAACAGGATTCCCAGAAATTACCAGGATCCCCAGGAATCACCAGAGCCACCGGGATCCCCAGAAATCACCAGAGCCACCGGGATCCCCAGAAATCACCAGAGCCACCAGGATCCCCAGAAATCACCAGAGCCACCTGGATACCCGGGAATCACCAGAGCCACCGGGATCCCCAGAAGTCACCAGAGCCACCGGGATCCCCAGAAGTCACCAGAGCCACCGGGATCCCCAGAAATCACCAGAGCCACCGGGATCCCCAGAAATCACCAGAGCCACCGGGATCCCCAGAAATCAACAGAGCCACCGGGATCCCCAGAAATCACCAGAGCCACCTGGATACCCGGGAATCACCAGAGCCACCAGGATACCCGGGAATCACCAGAGCCACCAGGATCCCCAGGAATCACCAGAGCCACCGTGATCCCCAGAAATCACCAGAGCCACCAGGATTCCCAGAAATCACCAGAGCCACCAGGATTCCCAGAAATCACCAGAGCCACCAGGATCCCTAGAAATCACTAGAGCCACCAGGACACCCAGAAATCACTAGACCCACCAGGATCCCCAGGAATCACCAGAGCCACCAGGATCCCCAGGAATCACTAGAGCCACCAGGACACCCAGAAATCACTAGACCCAGCAGGATCCCCAGGAATCACCAGAGCCACCAGGATCCCCAGGAATCACCAGAGCCACCTGGATCCCCAGGAATCACCAGAGCCACCTGGATCCCCAGGAATCACCAGAGCCACCTGGATCCCCAGGAATCACCAGAGCCACCTGGATCCCCAGGAATCACCAGAGCCACCAGGATCCCCAGGAATCACCAGAGCCACCAGGATACCCAGGAATCACCAGAACCACCAGGATCCCCAGGAATAAGATACTCTAATACACAGAGAAGGAAGCAAACGATTGTGTGCCTCTAGTAGTGACCTACAATCCACAGCTGGAGGTACTAAGGAAAACCACAAAGAAACTCCATCATACCTACAGAAGGATGACCGTCTGACCACCATATTCCCGGATCCTCCGCTTCTTATCCCTGTAATGTAAGGAACTGTAAGACCTGCTGACATGTACGGACCGCAGACAGGATACAGATCCGCAACACACAGCAGGACTATAAGATCTCTGTAATGTAAGGAGCTGTAAGACCTGCTGACATGTACGGACCGCAGACAGGATACATAACCAAACACACAGCAGGACTATAAGATCCCTGTAATGTAAGGAGCTGTAAGACCGGCTGACATGTACGGACCGCCGACAGGATACATAACCCCAACACACAGCAGGACTATAAGATCCCTGTAATGTAAGGAGCTGTAAGACCTGCTGACATGTACGGACCGCAGACAGGATACAGATCCCCAACACACAGTAGGACTATAAGATCCCTGTAATGTAAGGAGCTGTAAGACCTGCTGACATGTACGGACCGCAGACAGGATACATAACCCCAACACACAGCAGGACTATAAGATCCCTGTAATGTAAGGAGCTGTAAGACCTGCTGACATGTACGGACCGCAGATAGGATACAGATCCCCAACACACAGTAGGACTATAAGATCCCTGTAATGTAAGGAGCTGTAAGACCTGCTGACATGTACGGACCACCGACAGGATACACAACCCCAACACACAGCAGGACTATAAGATCCCCGTAAGGTAAGGAGCTGTAAGACCTGCTGACATGTAGGGACCGCCGACAGGATACAGATCCCCAACACACAGCAGGACTATAGGATCCCTGTAATGTAAGGAGCTGTAAGACCTGCTGACATGTACGGACCGCAGACAGGATACAGATCCCCAACACACAGCAGGACTATAAATCCCTGTAATTTAAGGAGCTGTAAGACCTGCTGACATGTACGGACCGCAGACAGGATACATAACCCCAACACACAGCAGGACTATAAGATCCCTGTAATGTAAGGAGCTGTAAGACCTGCTGACATGTACGGACCGCAGACAGGATACAGATCCCCAACGCACAGCAGGACTATAAGATCCCTGTAATGTAAGGAGCTGTAAGACCTGCTGACATGTACGGACCGCAGACAGGATACATAACCCCAACGCACAGCAGGACTATAAGATCCCTGTAATGTAAGGAGCTGTAAGACCTGCTGACATGTACGGACCGCCGACAGGATACATAACCCCAACATACAGCAGGACTATAAGATCCCTGTAATGTAAGGAGCTGTAAGACCTGCTGACATGTACAGACCGCAGACAGGATACATAACCCCAACACACAGCAGGACTATAAGATCCCTGTAATGTAAGGAGCTGTAAGACCTGCTGACATGTACGGACCGCGGACAGGATACATAACCCCAACACACAGCAGGACTATAAGATCCCTGTAATGTAAGGAGCTGTAGGACCTGCTGACATGTACGGACCGCGGACAGGATACAGATCCCCAACACACAGCAGGACTATAAGATCCCTGTAATGTAAGGAGCTGTAAGACCTGCTGACATGTACGGACCGCGGACAGGATACATAACCCCAACACACAGCAGGACTATAAGATCCCTGTAATGTAAGCAGCTGTAAGACCTGCTGACATGTACGGACCGCAGACAGGATACAGATCCCCAACGCACAGCAAGACTATAAGATCCCTGTAATGTAAGGAACTGTAAGACCTGCTGACATGTACGGACCGCGGACAGGATACAGATCCGCAACACACAGCAGGACTATAAGATCCCTGTAACGTAAGGAGCTGTAAGACCTGCTGACATGTACGGACCGCGGACAGGATACAGATCCCCAACGCACAGCAGGACTATAAGATCCCTGTAATGTAAGGAGCTGTAAGACCTGCTGACATGTACGGATCGCAGACAGGATACAGATCCCCAACACACAGCAGGACTATAAGATCCCTGTAATGTAAGGAGCTGTAGGACCTGCTGACATGTACGGACCGCGGACAGGATACATAACCCCAACACACAGCAGGACTATAAGATCCCTGTAATGTAAGGAGCTGTAAGACCTGCTGACATGTACGGACCGCGGACAGGATACATAACCCCAACACACAGCAGGACTATAAGATCCCTGTAATGTAAGGAGCTGTAAGACCGGCTGACAAGTACGGACCGCAGACAGGATACGGATCCCCAACACACAGCAGGGCTATAAGATCCCTGTAATGTAAGGAGCTGTAAGACCTGCTGACATGTACGGACCGCAGACAGGATACAGATCCCCAACACACAGTAGGACTATAAGATCCCTGTAATGTAAGGAGCTGTAAGACCTGCTGACATGTACGGACCGCAGACAGGATACATAACCCCAACACACAGCAGGACTATAAGATCCCTGTAATGTAAGGAGCTGTAAGACCTGCTGACATGTACGGACCGCAGACAGGATACAGATCCCCAACACACAGTAGGACTATAAGATCCCTGTAATGTAAGGAGCTGTAAGACCTGCTGACATGTACGGACCACCGACAGGATACACAACCCCAACACACAGCAGGACTATAAGATCCCCGTAAGGTAAGGAGCTGTAAGACCTGCTGACATGTAGGGACCGCCGACAGGATACAGATCCCCAACACACAGCAGGACTATAGGATCCCTGTAATGTAAGGAGCTGTAAGACCTGCTGACATGTACGGACCGCAGACAGGATACAGATCCCCAACACACAGCAGGACTATAAATCCCTGTAATTTAAGGAGCTGTAAGACCTGCTGACATGTACGGACCGCAGACAGGATACATAACCCCAACACACAGCAGGACTATAAGATCCCTGTAATGTAAGGAGCTGTAAGACCTGCTGACATGTACGGACCGCAGACAGGATACAGATCCCCAACGCACAGCAGGACTATAAGATCCCTGTAATGTAAGGAGCTGTAAGACCTGCTGACATGTACGGACCGCAGACAGGATACATAACCCCAACGCACAGCAGGACTATAAGATCCCTGTAATGTAAGGAGCTGTAAGACCTGCTGACATGTACGGACCGCCGACAGGATACATAACCCCAACATACAGCAGGACTATAAGATCCCTGTAATGTAAGGAGCTGTAAGACCTGCTGACATGTACAGACCGCAGACAGGATACATAACCCCAACACACAGCAGGACTATAAGATCCCTGTAATGTAAGGAGCTGTAAGACCTGCTGACATGTACGGACCGCGGACAGGATACATAACCCCAACACACAGCAGGACTATAAGATCCCTGTAATGTAAGGAGCTGTAGGACCTGCTGACATGTACGGACCGCGGACAGGATACAGATCCCCAACACACAGCAGGACTATAAGATCCCTGTAATGTAAGGAGCTGTAAGACCTGCTGACATGTACGGACCGCGGACAGGATACATAACCCCAACACACAGCAGGACTATAAGATCCCTGTAATGTAAGCAGCTGTAAGACCTGCTGACATGTACGGACCGCAGACAGGATACAGATCCCCAACGCACAGCAGGACTATAAGATCCCTGTAATGTAAGGAACTGTAAGACCTGCTGACATGTACGGACCGCGGACAGGATACAGATCCGCAACACACAGCAGGACTATAAGATCCCTGTAATGTAAGGAGCTGTAAGACCTGCTGACATGTACGGACCGCGGACAGGATACAGATCCCCAACGCACAGCAGGACTATAAGATCCCTGTAATGTAAGGAGCTGTAAGACCTGCTGACATGTACGGATCGCAGACAGGATACAGATCCCCAACACACAGCAGGACTATAAGATCCCTGTAATGTAAGGAGCTGTAGGACCTGCTGACATGTACGGACCGCGGACAGGATACATAACCCCAACACACAGCAGGACTATAAGATCCCTGTAATGTAAGGAGCTGTAAGACCTGCTGACATGTACGGACCGCGGACAGGATACATAACCCCAACACACAGCAGGACTATAAGATCCCTGTAATGTAAGGAGCTGTAAGACCGGCTGACAAGTACGGACCGCAGACAGGATACGGAACCCCAACACACAGCAGGGCTATAAGATCCCTGTAATGTAAGGAGCTGTAAGACCGGCTGACAAGTACGGACCGCAGACAGGATACGGAACCCCAACACACAGCAGGACTATAAGATCCCTGTAATGTAAGGAGCTGTAAGGCCTGCTGACATGTACGGACCGTGGACAGGATACGGATCCCCAACACACAGCAGGACTATAAGATCCCTGTAATGTAAGGAGCTGTAAGACCTGCTGACATGTACGGACCGCAGACTAGAAACAGATCCCCAACGCACAGCAGGACTATAAGATCCCTGTAATGTAAGGAGCTGTAAGACCGGCTGACATGTACGGACCGTGGACAAGATACATAGCCCCAACACACAGCAGGACTATAAGATCCCTGTAATGTAAGGAGCTGTAAGACCTGCTGACATGTACGGACCGCAGACAGGATACATAACCCCAACACACAGCAGGACTATAAGATCCCTGTAATGTAAGGAGCTGTAAGACCTGCTGACATGTACGGACCACCGACAGGATACATAACCCCAACACACAGCAGGACTATAAGATCCCTGTAATGTAAGAAGCTATAAGACCTGCTGACATGTACGGACCGCGGACAGGATACAGATCCCCAACACACAGCAGGACTATAAGATCACGGGGACATTCACATGTTCCACGTCTGATGTTGTACCTGATCCGCTGCAGTGAATGTCCTGTTGGGGGGCTTTATGTTGGAGAAACAGGACAAAAACTGAGAGTGAGGATGAGATCTCATCGCCACACAATTAAAGAAATGAAGACCGACTTACCTGCGGCCGAGCATTGTTCTAGTCATGGACACAACATACAACATATGAAAGGTATTATACTAAAAGGCAACTTCAAATCTCATAATTACAGAAGAATTTGGGAAGTTTATACCCTTCTTTGTCAGGACCGGAGTGAACCTCGGAGGGGGCTTCTGGCATCAGTGAAGAATATGAGAAGTCTGGAGCAGAGATACACGCTGGCCTGGTGACCCCCTAACACCAATCTAGAGCCCATAAAACTCTCACATCCTTATCAGTGGGCTCATTATTTACTGCTCTGCTCATACTGTTCTGGTATTGTTTTAAGTGCTAATTAATCCCCCCATGTGTGTGCCTTGTCAGAAGTACGTATGTGTGTATATATATATATATATATATACATACATACATACATATATATACATACACATGCATGCATCTTCAGGTCTGTTCCATTACACCCGAGGAAGACCCCTGAGTAGGTTGGAAAGCTCACACTAACATCATGCATTTTCATTGGCCATTACAAGGTCTCATATCTACAGGATTACTTGGTTTGTCTTGCTGGGAACAATCACATTTTTCCATACTAGATAGAACTTCACAGTTAATGACAGAAGCCCCCCCCCCCCCCCCCCCCCCCCCCCACACACACACACTTTGTTAGACCCCCAGAGACATTTAAATTAGTATATTTTTTCCTGTCTTCTGTCCTATAACCCGGAGTGGGTTGGGTGAGGGGGGGGGGGGGGTGTCTTATAAGGTAAGTTCCTCCCATAGACCAGAAGTAGTAACTGTGCAAGTACAATGCAGAAGCAAAGCCTGTGCCGGCAGCAGGCTCCTTTATGGCTAATTAGCACCATCTAGTGGAAATGTCATAAAACTTCATGTGCTTCGAAGCAAAGCAACTGAGCGGAGGACAAAAGAGACATGTTGACCCCTTAGTGACACAACCTACTTTGGCCATAAGGACACAATTTTGGGGGGATTTTCATCTCCACTCTTCAACCGCCATAACTTTATATTTTATTTTCCCGTAGACACGGCTGTATGAGGGACATCTTTTGCGCGGCGAGCTGTAGTTTTTATTGATGCCATTTTTTGGATACATATAATATATTGTGGAACTTTTGTTAATTTTTTTGGAGGGCGGCGTCATGCAGCATAAATGACGTCATAATATTCCTAAAAAATTGTATCAATACCAAAATTATATCATTTTAGGTTTTCCGACTGTTGCACAATAAGGCCGTTTTCACACGACCGAGAAAATCATGCAAGATTTATGCGCGACGCACAGCTATGAACCCCATTCTTTTGACTGGCGTCATACACAGGAGCGATAACTTTCCTGCATTGCACCGTGTAGTGGTCGGCACTTGTAACTGCAGGCACAGCTCCAATTGATGTCATTTAGAGCTGCACCTGCAATTCTGAGTAGCGGCCACTACAGGGGGTCAGAGCAGCGGCTTCTGCTCTGAGTCAGGCGTATTCCCCTGCAAAGGAACCACAGAAGGGGCACTTATTTAGTGGAAGTGCAGTGACCGAAACACGAGGCCCACACTGAGGAGCTGGCAGGGTAGAGTTGGCACTTGTCACGGTGGCTCTGCCAGACTCCTCCCCGGAGGGACGCACCGAACCTCGGCCCAAGTACTGCTAAGCCTCTTCCAGTTAACAGTGGGACAGCAGTTACCTGTATAGGTGTGTAGTGGACTGAAGAAGTTGTCACTCGTGACGCCACCATTCCCTCACACTGTTGATTCTCCTGTTAACGTTGAAAACTCAATCACTGGAACGGGCAGTGACTGGAAACTTTAGTTGTTGTTTGCAAGATACAGCTTTACACGCCCGTTGGGAGTTTAGCAGACGGTCAGGGAGGAGGACACAGGATGAAAGCGGACCTACAGCTGCTCTCTGTTTGACTCCACTCCTGGACACACTCCGGGATGCAGGATCACACCGGAGGGGGACACAACACTCCGCAGACACTCACCTGAGAATTAGTAGCTTAATCACTGTACGGTGGACTCCTTCTCTTCTCTCACTCCTCAAAGGGGGTTCCTGGAATTGGGGACCTCAGGATACGTCTCCTCTTCTTCCATCCCTTCACCACATGAGGGTTGTAGGTACCCCCATGCGGCCGGCACTCTACTCCACTCTCAACCGTTGCAGAGGATGGAACCTCTTTTTTTGAGAACTCTCTCAATCACTCATATTTATCTCATACAGTCATCACATGACTAGACAAACTTGTTACATTCCCAGACATACCCCAGCCACTCTCAGACATTAACCTCTTACATCCTGCAGCTGTGCAATACACATAACTGAAGACAAGACACTTTGCACAGAGCATCTACACTAGCCTCTAGTGTCCGAGACCTTTTTTGTCTGAATGAAAGGCACATTTCAGGTTTTCTGTTATCGGGTATGTGGATTTCAAAAATCAATACGAAAAAAATTCTCTGAAAACCGGAACGCCTCCCTAAATGTTTCGGGCCACTACAAGGCACCATTACTATAGAGAGATACTGAATAGAGGAAGGCGTGGATAGAGAAACACAACTAAATGGATGCATCCAATAAGAGAAGACGTCCCCTGTGGTCACTGGAAGTAACTGCACTGTAATCACTGCGTAAAGCTTGTGTCCGACCATACTTACAGTGCCTGCTGCTGTGGGTGGGGGGGTTCAGCCTCTGGAACGTTCCACTCTCCCCAGGACCCGTGTGCTGACTGCGTCCCTATAGCTGCACATTACTATATACCGGTAAGAGGCGGGCGCACAGTCCTCGCCCTAGAGAAGGCAGCAGAGCGCCCTATAGGAACAACGTCCTGCGCGAAGACACTGTATACAGCGATCTCTCCTTGCTGCACCACCAGATATGAACACAAGGTGGCAGAAATGACAACTGTATCTGGATTGTATCATCAGGACCGCTATCTTTTCTCCTTAGGCCGACACCTAGCCGAGTGCCCAAACTGCAACCCAAAGCCCACTTATTTAGAGCAAAGTGCCGACACGTCGGGGGCGGGGCTTATCACCGCGTATGATTTTACCCCTGTTGTTATAAAAAGGACAGGGCTGCTTCAAAATAGACAGTGAGGAATGCCGTGCGCTCATTTCCCTACTGGAGCACCAATGGTGCAGATCTTGACTGGAAATCAACTGCTTACCTGCAGCTGAGGTCATACTAGGCGGCGCTCCCCCTCACCTGCTATGAAGGCTTCCCGCTGTCAGCGCTCCCCGACTTCCGGTTCCCAGCGGCCTGTAGTGGCCTCACCTGACCAGCCCACTGAGAACTGGAATCTGGGGAGCGCTGACAGCGGGAAGCCTTCAGAGGAGGTGAGGGGGGCGCCGCATAGTATGCCATCAGCTGTGGGTACGCAACCGATCTCCAGTCAAAATTTGCACCAATGGTAAAGATTTTGACTGTTTTTTGGATGCGGAAATGCTGCAGAATTTGTCATGAAAATGTCTGCTGCGCACATAACAATAATTTCTGCCACGTGTAAACTTAAGTCAGCTTGAGGTATGCTGCCACTTGCAGAGTGGCCCACTAGTAATAGTGTCCCCCACAGTTGCCCCAGTATGAATAGGGTCAGTAGCAATAGTGTCCCTCATAGTGGCCCCACTAGTAATAGTGTCCCCCACAGTGGCCTCAGTAGTAATAGTCACCCCCACAGTGGTCTTAGTAGTAATAGTCACCCCCATAGTTGCCTCAGTAGTAATAGTGTCCCCCATAGTGGGCTCAGTAGTAATAGTGTCCCCCATAGTGGGCTCAGTAGTAATAGTGTCCCCCAAAGTGAGCTCAGTAGTAATAGTGTCCCCCAAAGTGGGCTCAGTAGTAATAGTGTCCCCCATAGTGGGCTCAGTAGTAATAGTGTCCTCCATAGTGGGCTCAGTAGTAATAGTGTCCCCCATAGTGGGCTCAGTAGTAATAGTGGCCCCCATAGTGGGCTCAGTAGTAATAGTGTCCCCCATAGTGGGCTCAGTAGTAATAGTGTCCCCCATAGTGGGCTCAGTAGTAATAGTGGCCCCCATAGTGGGCTCAGTAGTAATAGTGGCCCCAGTAATCATAACCCCACAGTTGCCCCAGTATGAATAGTGTCAGTAGTAATAGTGTCCCCCACAGTGGCCTCAGTAGTAATAGTGTCCCCCACAGTGGCCTTAATAGTAATAGTGTCCCCCATAGTGGGCTCAGTAGTAATAGTGTCCCCCATAGTGGCCCCAGTAATAATAACCCCACAGTTGCCCCAGTATGAATAGTGTTAGTAGTAATAGTGTCCCCCACAGTGGCCTCAGTAGTAATAGTCACCTCCACAATGGTCTTAATAGTAATAGTCACCCCCATAGTGGCCTTAGTAGTAACAGTGTCCACCATAGTGGGCTCAGTAGTAATAGTGTCCCCCACAGTGGCCCCAGTCATATTAACCCCACAGTAGCCCCAGTAATAATATTAAACCCCTCAGTAATGATATTAACTCCACAGTAGCCCCAGCAGTAATAATAACCCCTTCAGTAATATTAATCCCACAGTAACCCCAGTAATAATATTCCCCCCAACCAATATACTTACCCTCTCCATGTAGTCAGAGCCGCTCCTTCTCTGGTGAGCGCTGATCACGGATGCACACTGACAGCAGTGTGAGCGCCCAGAATGATTCCTCTCTTGTCCTCTCCTGCGGAACTAAGGAGGAAAGGTCGGGGGAGGAGGATCCCAGTTGCACACACTGCTGTCAGAGTGTGCGCCGTGATCAGCGCAGCTGTGTGATGAACAGCCGGGGAGCCAACACACCCCAGCCGCTAAGCACTACTGTGGTGAGCAGCTGACAGCACACGTGCCAGCAGAGAGGGCTCTGTATTCTCCCTCCGGCACGGATCCAATAGGTTTGTCAACATGGACCTTGAAGGTAAGTGAATGATGAGACTTATAAGGCCTCCTTCTAGGTGCTCTCCCTAAGGAGAATAGATAGCGTTCATGACCCCCCTTACAGGTCGCTCACTAGCCAAGCCAGACGGTACTGCACGCCGATGAAGGGCAAAACCCCAAAACGGTTGTCTGTGCATAGATTCTGGCTGGGCTTACAATTCCCAGTCATTGTTACAAGGCTTGTATAAAGAGTCTGATATTGACTTGCAGGAATGCTACCTTCCAATAGGTGGCACTGCAGAGGTATTGTTCCAGCTCCCTTATTTAAATTGTATTATGTAATAAATGTTATTACAGGGCGGTAAGATGAACACGGCTATGGGGGAGCCGCTGTCGTCGGCTCTGCTATGGGCGGTGCGGTCATTGGCTTTGCTACAGGAGGCGCTGCCATTGACTGTTGCTTTTGGTGCGCCGTTGTAGGCTCCTGGAAAAAGATAAAAGCCGGAGAAGTAAAGCAATTGCTGCACATTGCAGGTCACACAGCGGGCTCTCTATTCCCAATGTTAGATTACTTTTCTAGAAGTGTCATCACTAATAATACAAGTTTTACAACTACATGTATATTTATTCTGGATGTACAAAAAGTAATACATACAGAAAGACAAAGGAGCCCTGTACAATGTGGGCGCGACACGTAGATGTCAGTGTCACATAACGACCAGAAATGTGAACCAACCGCATACCTCAAACGCCACAGCACTCCTATCACCCTCAGATCCTCCTGATACAGAAGCCGATGCCCTTCTGAGCCACACGGCTGCGTGTATCCAGCGTGACTGAAGAAGGGGCTTACTTTGCATTAAAAGGCTGTGCGTATCAGCTAAAATAAAGCAACACATTCTTCTAAATATTCAAACGTGCACAGTTTTCTAAAAGATGTCGCGCCACTCGAACAGCGTCTTTTTCTTCTCTACCCATCATCCTCAATACAAAAACTATAATACTGCCCCCTATGTACCAGAATATAACTGCTATAATACTGCCCCCTATGTACCAGAATATAACTGCTATAATACTGCCCCCCATGTACAAGAATATAACTACTATAATACTGCCCCCTATGTACAAGAATATAACTACTATAATACTGCTCCTATGTACAAGAATATAACTACTATAATACTGCCCCCTATGTACAAGAATACAACTACTATAATACTGCCCCTATATACAAGAATATAACTACTATAATACTGTCCCCTATGTACAAGAATATAACTACTATAATACTGTCCCCTATGTACAAGAATAGAACTACTATAATACTGCTCCTATGTACAAGAATATAACTACTATAATACTGCCCCCTATGTACAAGAATATAACTACTATAATACTGCCTCCTATGTACAAGAATATAACTACTATAATACTGCCTCCTATGTACAAGAATATAGCTACTATAATACTGCCCCCTATGTACAAGAATATAACTACTATAATAATGCCCCCTATGTACAAGAATATAACTACTAGAATACTGCCCCCCTATGTACAAGAATATAACTACTAGAATACTGCCCCCTATGTACAAGAATATAACTACTAGAATACTGCCCCCTATGTACAAGAATATAACTACTATAATACTGCCCCCTATGTACAAGAATATAACTACTATAATACTGCCCCCTATGTACAAGAATATAACTACTATAATACTGCCCCTATATACAAGAATATAACTACTATAATACTGCCCCCTATGTACAAGAATATAACTACTATAATACTGCCCCTATATACAAGAATATAACTACTATAATACTGTCTCCTATGTACAAGAATATAACTACTATAATACTGCCCCCTATGTACAAGAATATAACTACTATAATACTGCCCCCTATGTACAAGAATATAACTACTATAATACTGCCCCCTATGTACAAGAATATAACTACTATAATACTGCCCCCCTATGTACAAGAATATAACTACTATAATACTGCCCCCTATGTACAAGAATATAACTACTATAATACTGCCCCCTATGTACAAGAATATAACTACTATAATACTGTCTCCTATGTACAAGAATATAACTACTATAATACTGCCCCCTATGTACAAGAATATAACTACTATAATACTGCCCCCTATGTACAAGAATATAACTACTATAATACTGCCCCCCTATGTACAAGAATATAACTACTATAATACTGCCCCCTATGTACAAGAATATAACTACTATAATACTGCCCCCTATGTACAAGAATATAACTACTATAATACTGTCTCCTATGTACAAGAATATAACTACTATAATACTGCCCCCTATGTACAAGAATATAACTACTATAATACTGCCCCCCTATGTACAAGAATATAACTACTATAATACTGCCCCCTATGTACAAGAATATAACTACTATAATACTGCCCCCTATGTACAAGAATATAACTACTATAATACTGCCTCCTATGTACAAGAATATAACTACTATAATACTGCCTCTTCTGTACAAGAATATAACTACTATAATACTGCCCCCTATGTACAAGAATATAAGTACTATAATACTGCCCCCTATGTACAAGAATATAACTACTATAATACTGCCCCCTATGTACAAGAATATAACTACTATAATACTGCCCCCTATGTACAAGAATATAACTACTATAATACTGCCCCTATGTACAAGAATATAAGTACTATAATACTGCCCCTATATACAAGAATATAACTACTATAATACTGCCCCCCATGTACAAGAATATAACTACTATAATACTGCCCCCTATGTACAAGAATATAACTACTATAATACTGCCCCCTATGTACAAGAATATACCTACTATAATACTGCTCCTATGTACAAGAATATAACTACTATAATATTGCCCCCTACGTACAAGAATATAACTACTATAATACTGCCTCCCATGTACAAGAATATAACTACTATAATACTGCCCCCTATGTACAAGAATATAACTACTATAATACTGCCCCCTATGTACAAGAATATAACTACTATAATACTGCTCCCTATGTACAAGAATATAACTACTATAATACTGCCCCTATATACAAGAATATAACTACTATAATACTGCCCCCTATGTACAAGAATATAACTACTATAATACTGCCTCCTATGTACAAGAATATAACTACAATAATACTGCTCCCTATGTACAAGAATATAACTACTATAATACTGCCCCCTATGTACAAGAATATAACTATTATAATACTGCCCCCTATATACAAGAATATAACTACTATAATACTGCCCCTATGTACAAGAATATAACTACTATAATACTGCCTCCTATGTACAAGAATATAACTACTATAATACTGCCTCCTATGTATAAGAATATAACTACTATAATACTGCCCTCTATGTACAAGAATATAACTACTATAATACTGCCCCCTATGTACAAGAATATAACTACTATAATACTGCCTCCTATGTACAAGAATATAACTACAATAATACTGCTCCCTATGTACAAGAATATAACTACTATAATACTGCCCCCTATGTACAAGAATATAACTATTATAATACTGCCCCCTATATACAAGAATATAACTACTATAATACTGCCCCTATGTACAAGAATATAACTACTATAATACTGCCTCCTATGTACAAGAATATAACTACTATAATACTGCCTCCTATGTACAAGAATATAACTACTATAATACTGCCCCCTATGTACAAGAATATAACTACTATAATACTGCCCCTTATGTACAAGAATATAACTACTATAATACTGCCCCCTATGTACAAGAATATAACTACTATAATACTGTCCCCTATGTACAAGAATATAACTACTATAATACTGCCTCCTATATACAAGAATATAACTACTATAATACTGCTCCCTATATACAAGAATATAACTACTATAATACTGCCCCCTATGTACAAGAATATAACTACTATAATACTGCCTCCTATATACAAGAATATAACTACTATAATACTGCCTCCTATGTACAAGAATATAACTACTAGAATACTGCCCCCTATGTACAAGAATATAACTACTATAATACTGCCCCCTATGTACAAGAATATAACTACTATAATACTGCCCCCTATGTACAAGAATATAACTACTATAATACTGCCCCTATGTACAAGAATATAACTACTATAATACTGCCCCCTATGTACAAGAATATAACTACTATAATACTGCCCCCTATGTACAAGAATATAACTACTATAATACTGCCCTCTATGTACAAGAATATAACTACTATAATACTGCCCCCTATGCAGAGGTGTAACTTGAAGCTCCTGGGCCCCAATGCAAAACCAGTAACAGGGCCCCCAACTATAATGCTTTATAGTACTGGGCTCCGTATATGGAGAAGAGAGGCCCTATAGGCCCCCTAAGGCTCCTGGGCCCGGGTGCAACCGCAGCCCCTACAGTTACGCCAGTGCCCCTATGTACAAGAATACAACTATTTTAAAGGCTCCTTCAGACGCCTGCGTTCTTACAGTGTATTCCGCGTGCGGTATATGCTGTATTATTGTGCTCTAATGCTGCTGTTTAGACTTATTGTGTAAAATACATGTATAATAATGATGGCAGCATGCTGCATCTTGGCGCATATTACGTGCGCACACACACCAAGATAATGTATGATAATCGGTGACCCGCAGCTAGGATGCCATTTTAATCGGGTACTTGTTGCGTTCCGCATGACTGTCACATGTGGTCTCGTAGCGAATCACGTCCGGCGTCCGAATACTGGCCTGTGTCTAAGATTAGATTATGGTGAGTTTGAGATCTTGAGAGCCGTCCAGGTGAATATGAATGTAAGCTCTATATATACAGCGCGCCGTGCGGTATGTACGGTATTACATAACATGGAGGACACGGTTAGTGATGTATCATCCAGGTAACATCTGGGATATTTACATGGTCTGGATTCCTTCTGTTGCTCTATTAGCTGACTATTTGTTATCTTTCGTGACTCATCACTCAGTTGGGTTGCGGTATGTGACACGGGTGATGTATGCGGCGCACATGGCGGTAGATGCTTCGCTATGATTAGTGAATGATATGGGGAGTCGGAGGTCATCTCCTGTATGCAGAGCGCCCCTTTATAGCTCCATTATTGCCCACTTATTGCCCCCTCACAGCCCCTTTATAGCTTCATTATTGCCCCCTACAGACCCTTTATTGCCCCCTTACAGACCCTTTATTGCCCCCTTACAGACCCTTTATTGTCCTTTTATAGCTCCATTATTGCCCCCTTATAGCCCACTTATTGCCCCCTCACAGCCCCTTTATTGCCCCCTCACAGCCCTTTTATTGCCCGCTCTTACAGACCCTTTATTGCCCCTTCACAGCCCCTTTATAGCTCCATTATTGCCCCCTTTATAGCCCAGTTATTGCCCCCTCACAGCCCCTTTATAGCTCCATTATTGCCCCCTTTATAGCCCACTTATAGCCCCCTCACAGCCCCTTTATTGCCCCTTCACAGCCCCTTTATTGCCCCCTCACAGCCCCTTTATTGCCCCCTCACAGACCCTTTATTGCCCCCTCACAGCCCCTTTATAGCCCCCTCACAGCCCCTTTATTGCCCCCTCACAGCCCCCTTATTGCCCCCTCACAGCCCCCTTTTCCCTCATAGCCCCTTTATTGCCCCCTCACAGCCCCTTTTGTTGCCCCCTCACAGCCCCTTTATTGCCCCCTCACAGCCCCCTTATTGCCCCCTCACAGACCCTTTATAGCTTCATTATTGTCCCCTTTATAGCCCCCTCACAGCCCCTTTATTGCCCCCTCACAGCCCCCTTATTGCCCCCTCACAGACCCTTTATAGCTTCATTATTGCCCCCTTTATAGCCCCCTCACAGCCCTTTTATTGCCTGCTCTTACAGCCCCTTTATTGCCCCCTCACAGACCCTTTATTGCTCCCTCACAGCCCCTTTATTGCCCCCTCACAGCCCCCTTATTGCCCCCTCACAGACCCTTTATAGCTTCATTATTGCCCCCTTTATAGCCCCCTCACAGCCCTTTTATTGCCTGCTCTTACAGCCCCTTTATTGCCCCCTCACAGCCCCTTTATAGCCCCCTCACAGACCCTTTATTGCCCCCTCACAGCCCCTTTATAGCCCCCTCACAGACCCTTTATTGCCCCCTCACAGCCCCTTTATTGCCCCCTCACAGCCCCTTTATTGCCCCCTCACAGACCCTTTTGTTGCCCCCTCACAGCCCCTTTATTGCCCCCTCAGAGCCCCTTTATTGCCCCCTCACAGCCCCTTTATTGCCCCCTCACAGACCCTTTTGTTGCCCCCTCACAGCCCCTTTATAGCCCCCTCACAGACCCTTTATTGCCCCCTCACAGACCCTTTATTGCCCCCTCACAGCCCCTTTATTGCCCCCTCACAGCCCCTTTATTGCCCCCTCACAGCCCCTTTATTGCCCCCTCAGAGCCCCTTTATTGCCCCCTCACAGCCCTGGACGTGCGCCGCTATGTGGGAAGAAAACTATTTAACCCCGGCTATGCGTTCCATCTTAGCCCCGCCCCTCGTCTGTGATGGCACTTTGCGCACTCTTGGCATTCTCTCACGGAGATTCATGAGTATAATCCCGTAATACACGACGCCCGTGCGAGCCCCAGAGGGACCTCCCACCCGGACGGGGTTGTGCGCGGGACGCGGCGCGGGTGTCGGCTTTGTTGATCGCTGCGGATTTTGTTGCGTTTTTAAGGTGGAATATCTTGTGAATTTCTTGTGTTTCTTCAGATTCCGTCTCCGGTCGTCAGAGATCCGCCACAACAATCCCGCCGGTCGCCCTTCGTTCCGCGACAGAAAGCTTTTCTGCAGCGGAACTTAATCTTGCGGTTTTGAAGTAAAGACGTGCGGATTTTATTAGATGCGGAGGTCAAGCCCCGTGGGGATAACATTGTGGCGCCGAAGTGTCCGAGCGGACTTACCGCGTCCGGTGGGTGCGCTGCCGAAGACTGCTGGACCGGAGACCTCGGGCAGCGGATGGAAGGCTGAGAGCACGAAGCGCCATCCGAGCGAGAGGGGAGAATGTAGCATAGAACATTCTGGTTTAACCCTTTATGGTCACACGTAATTCCTGACCGCCGGCGTCTGTCGCAGTTTTCGTTTCTTCAATGCGAATCTACAAAGTAGAAAATAAGAACCTTTGTCTGCTGCTGTGCGCAGAGAAGAACTCTGATCCGGTGGCGCGATACGAGTTTATCACACGGGGGTCAGTAGTGAAATAACAATAGCGCACTTGAATAGGAAGGCGTGGATGCGCTACACGATGGTACGGCGCACCGGCTCCTGGGGGCCCCGGAACATGGATTTCAATGTTGTTTTGTGGCCCCTATAAGAGAGTAAAAGCCAACTGTAGGGGTGAAGAGCAGCACGTGAGGAGAGATGCGCGGTCGGGGGCTCCGAGTCCAGTCGGACCGCGGCTGTGCATGAAGGAGGGCGGGCTGGAAGGGACCTCCTGCTACCATACACGCATGGAGCCGTTCGGTTGTGCAGTCCGCGGCCGGCGCCATCATTGTGGGCCTGTGATAGCGAAACGCCGATTCAGTGCAGCGCAACACAAATTACTAGTAAGAGCAGCAGCCAATCTGAAGGCCATGCAGATCTCAGTGTGTACGTGGGGGTTGGAATTTGGCGCAATCGCCTCATTTGACCTGTGTTAATTCCAGGGACAACTCGGATCGGTACTGGAGTCTCCTGCAGATGATGGCCGATGACTTCCAGGATGATCGCCCCTTAGAGTCCGCACTCCTTCCATCAGTCCTGGCAGCGGTCCCACCAGACCTAGAGACATGGAAAGTGGATTCTCCGTCTCGCACGCTGCTCTTCACCTGTACCACCCGCAGTGCCCCCTGGCACTACCCGCAGTGCCCCCTGCACACTTAAATTCCTGTGCTTTTTTGCACTGGAGACTTCCCAGCTGAACGGATCTGTGGTAGAGACTTTCACCCCGGCAGAATTGTTGCATCTAATCTACCTGTATACCAGGGGTGTAGCTGTTGGGGCATGAGTGGAACTAACAGTGCCAGCCTTAGGTTAGATTGCACCTTATGTACAATCCCCCCCCAGTCATACAACTCTATATATTGCACTGATAGGCAGTCTGTATCTTGCTTGTACAGAAAGCAGCACCATACCCCCACCAGAACAGATCAGTACATCGATACAGTGCCAGAACCAACCCCAATATATGGATACAGTACCAGAACCAAGCTCATAAATGCCATAGCAAAACTAAGTGATTATGTTGTGGGGGGACCGATGGGCTGACAGCAGCAACTCAGAACATCAGAGGCGAGGAGACAGATCCAGGAGGAAGAGGATTCCTGCAGCTGCACAAGACGCTGCCACACAGAGGAAGAAATCTGGCCAGGCGAACCTAAGCGGGGTGATTGGCCCCAGCCTGCCTCTGCCTGGTGCTGTTCTGTCAGCTACTGGCCAACGCCCGGTGTGACTGCGCAGTCGCTTGTAGCTGCGGCCAGCGAGGCGCTCTTACGAGCTTCTCCATCTTGGCCAGATATTTAAATAAAGTCTTACTGTAGCAAACTGAATGCTCGCCCAAGATGGTGGAAAACCTGTCAACGGCCGATCTGGGGAGCGGCACCCCGTTCTCAGGGTGGGTGAAGGGCCGGCGGTACCACTGATGGCGTCCTGAAGGTCAATTTGGGAAAACCCTATAAAAAATTACATTATACTCTACAAAACCGCGAGTGCAGCTCCGAACACTGCCATGCAGCTCTGCACATGCCTCTATGCAGCTCCGCACACCACCATGCAGCTCCGCACACCACCATGCAGCTCCGCACACCGCCATGCAGCTCCGCACACCGCCATGCAGCTCCGCACCCCCCCCTCATTCAGCTCCGCACCCCCCATGCAACACAGCACCCCCCATGCAGCTCTCCACACCGCCATGCAGCTCCGCACCCCCCCCCTCATTCAGCTCCGCACCCCCCATGCAACACCCCACACCCCCATGCAGCTCTGCATGGGGGTGTGGGGTGGTTGGGGGGTCAGGTATCACCAAGAGTTGTCACTACAAGACAAGCAGCACCAGTGAGGCAGCCATCAGATCTCAGGGCGGTCCGGGTGGAGCGAGGCGTCTCCTGTGTCACCGCATTCCGCATTTTATCAGCACATCGGCTTATGATTATTCAGGGTCTTCCGTGGCAGGAATGTAATGAATGCTTCATTCGAGGTGTCAGACTGCATTCCTGCGGTGGAGCTCAGAGCCTGTACAGGTGAGGAAACCCAACTACAAGGGATGCCACCGGGGGCCTTAAAGGGGTCCGCAGCCCTCTTCTCCACCGTCCTCTGGATAGACCATCAGTACAAATGGTTGATGGATGGGGGTCCGCTGCTCGGGACCCCATCAGCTGATCGTCCAGCACCCTGTCCGATCATAGGCTAAGACATATACGGCCACCATTGAGTGGTGTCTAGTTGTCACAGTAACTCATTGGCCCTCTGCAATTACATGGTGGTGGGCTAATGATGTTACAGAGGGAGCGCCCGCCCTCTATGAACCCTTTACATGCCATGATCAACATTGATCGCACTGTATAGGGGGTTAACAGCGGGGATCGGGGCGAGAGGCCGGCCGTTAGTCACAGTCAGCTCCCATGGTGGATGGCACAGGCGCAGCTTCTGAACCCATGCCATCTGCAGGACATAATTTGTGGGAACCCATTCCCAGCCAGGACGCAAACTTACATCCTGGGGCGGGAGGGGGTTAATAGGCTCAACATTAATATTGCTCCTGTTAATGTCCTTCTTAGTGGCCCCAGTGGTAGCAGTGCCCCCATTAGTGGGTAATAGTACCCCCCAGCCGGGCAGCAACCAGGCGAGCATTTACCTAATTTGCTCTTTAGTCCTGGTGTGACGGTGTCAGCAACCATTGCTGTGATCAGAGTGTGACCCCTGACCTCTCCGCCTGGTGTTTATGCTGCGTACAGGTGGGCAGGAATGTAGATGCCAGTCAGGGAGGAGGGTCAGACCCGGGGTACAGCAGCAGCGGTTGCCACCGCCGGGCGGAACTACAGAGCAGGTGATTCAAATGCTTGTTGAGTTGCTGCCCCGCCGGCTCACATTAATATGGCCAGTAAAAAATAAATAGCAGCTAAGCAGCAACCCGCCGCCCTCTGAGATCTGCCGCCTGAGGCAGCGGCCTGAGTGCGCCTCATTGGTAAGCGTGTCCCTTAATGCGGTTGTACTGAGATTACAAGCTATTCCCCATCCACAGGATAGAGTATAACTTGCTGATTGGTGGGGGCCCCGTGTCCCCTCGTCCTCACAGCAGGGTTACTGCACCCCACATGGCGAGGAGGAGACTGAACGAATGGCTGGAGCTGCTGAGACCCACAAGTGGTGCGTGATCGGCCAACGCTCTGTTTCTTGTGACCCCCTTAGTGACAGACAGAGGGGGTCTTCAGACTGGCGGGGGTCTCAGCAAGTAACCTGTGGATAGGAGATAAAGCAGTTGTACCCCAAGTACAAGCCAACTCTTCTTCCTCTCTGATAGCGCGGCATAACCCGACTCCTCCCCTTGCCCAATATAGGCGGTGCCAAATAGCAGGGGGAGGAGTCAGGTTACGCTGCGCACCAAATAGTGAACATTTGATGCAGAGATTTCATTGGGGTCCAACGTCAGGACCCCCACCATCGACTGCAATACCTAATGGGAAGAAAAACACTAACTTTTTAGGGTGTGCTAAAATGTGTCCGTTTTTTGATAAATGCCAGATTATTGAAAATGAGGCACCGGAGTAACGGGTCGTTATCGTCAGCGCGGACCGTATCATGTGACGGCAACAAAGGTAGCAAACACAACAATGACAGTAATACACAATAGAGACACCACATTCCGCAGCCGCGGGACGACCTGCAGCGCTGGCCGGGCGAAGAGGATTAACATTCCTGCACCGCAGCATACAGAGAGCTGCAGCCACTGCGGGAACACCGCCGGCTCTGCTACATGGCGCAGAAACAGCGGATATATAACGCCGTCACACTCTGCAGAACGCCCGGTAATATATGTGACTGCGATGCATCATGTCAGATCTGCCCCTCCGTGTCCCCCGCTATCTGCACAACCCCAGGGAAACAAACAAACCCCAAAATAATGTGGCTACATAAATTAGCAGCCCCCCCCCCCCCAAGGCCGCATGTCCACGGGGAAATTAGATTTAGCAAATCCGTGCAGAAACCCCCCCGCCGCAAATGCGCATCCCATAAGAATGCATCGACCATCTGCGGTAATTAAGTAGCCACGGACGGTATTTTAAGTGATTTGCAGATTTCATGCGCAGGAAAAAACCACGGCACGCTCATTTTACCACGGATCTCGCGTGCGGCGCGCATATCTCAACTGATCTCCCACATGAAAAAAAGACAATTATAAAGCATCCGCAGCAGAAATCCGCGTGGGCCTGATTTTCCCCGTGGACATGAAGCCTAAGGCCGGGTCGGAATCCGCATGCAAAATCTCGCAGGGGAATCAGACCCGGGGCCCCCAGAGACCCTATACTCACCTCTGCGGCTAGAGTCTCTGCCGGCGCGCATGCGAAGTGCAGCGAATGACGCGCCAGCGCTGGATGGTGACGCGATTTCCCATGATACTTCCACTGTGCTCACAGCGTGGAGCACCGCAGGACGGACGGCTTCTATTAACTGCAATGGAAGCCGTCCGCGCGATTTTCTGCGATGGATAGAACATGCTGCGATTCTCGCCCGCAGTTGATTTCCGCTCGTGGGCACGGGTGGCTATTGCTGCAGGAATCGCAGCCGGCGTCTGACCACGAATCCCGCAGCGATTATCAATCCATGAGCATTCGGCCTAAAACTAATACTTCGTTGTCTCCCCCCCCCCCCCCCCCCCGGCTTCACGGCCGCATTCAGTGTTTTTGGGCCGGTGTTTATCAGCAGGGCACCTTTTGACTTGCCAATATTTGCCCCTTTGCCCGCTCTTCTTTGCAGAAACTCCAAATCTGCAGATTGCGAGGGATGGAGGTTCTGGTAAAACATGGCTGGGCTTGGATGTTCTTGTTAGAGAAGTCTTCCCCACCTCCCCCACAGCCCGGACATATGAAGAACATGGGTGATGGTTGTTACATGACTATACAACCAAGCCTTGTCAGAAACTCCTGCAGCTCCTTTAGTGTTGCTTTCGGCCTCCCGGAACAATGTTCTTCTGGTCTTTTCATCAGTTTCTGAGGGACGTCCAGTTCTTGGTGATGTCACTGTTGGGCCATTAATCCCCTTCTCGCTGATGTCCACTCTGTTCTCCATGGTACATGTAATGCCTTGAAGATGTTTTGGTCCCCTTCTCCTGACTGACATCTTCCAACAATCAGACCCCTTTTACTCAGGAGGCAGTGCAGAGCCAGTTAAAAAAGATGAAAATCGACAAATTGCCAGGCCCAGATGGAATACACCCAAGGGTTCTAAGGGAACTAAGTGATGTGATAGACAAACCGCTGTTTCTTATATTTGTGGACACTATAGAGACCGGGGTTGTGCCATTGGATTGGTGTATTGTCAATGTGGTTCCAATATACAAAAAGGGGTCAAGAAGGGAGCCTGGTAACTACAGGCCGGTAAGTCTCGCTGGAAGAATATTCAAGGGTTTCTGAGAGACACCATCGATGAGTACCTCAAGGAGAACAAGGGAATAACTCCTCACCAGCATGGGTTCATGAGGGGGCGATCATGTCAGACAAATCTGATCAGCTTCTACCATGCAGTAAGCCCTAGGCTGGACCTGGGAGAGTCTATTGACCTTGTATTTCTGGACTTCTCTAAAGCATTTGACACCGTGCCGCATGATAGGCTGATATATAAAATGAGAAGCTCGGATTGGGTGAAAACGTGTGTATCCGGGTAAAGAATTGGCTCAGAGATAGAAAGCAGAGGGTGGTAATAAATGGTTCGTACTCTGATTGGGCCACAGTCACTAGTGGGGGCCACAGGGTTCAGTATTGGGCCCCATTCTGTTCAATATATTTATCAATGACCTGATAGAGGGGCTGCACAGCAAAATATCAATAATTGCAGATGACACAAAATTATACAATATAATTAATGTAACGGAGGACAATGTGTGGCTACAAACGGACCGAGATAAGCCGGGGGCTTGGGGGGGGAAATGGGAAATGAAGGTCAATGTGGATAAATGTAAGGTTCTGCATATGGGCAGGAGAAACGGATGTCACCAATATACACTAAATGGGGTACTGCTAGGGAAAAGGACCTGGGGGTACTAGTGGGCTGTAGACTTAACTGGAACAACCAATGCCAGTCAGCTGCTGCAAAAGCTAATAAAGCCTTGGGGTGCATTAAAAGAGGTATAGGGGCGAGGGACGAGAACATTATCCTCCCACTATATAAGGCACTTGTCAGGCCTCACATGGAATACTGCGTACAGTTCTGGTCACCGGGGCTCAGGAAAGATGTTACAGTGCTGGAGGGGTTCAAAGAAGGGCAACTAAACTAATACATGGAATGAGGGGACTGGAATACCCTGAGAGGCACCAAAACTGGGATTATTCACCCCGGAAAAAGACGGCTAAGGGGCGACCAAATAACTCTGTATAAATACATTAGGGTGCAGCGTCCGAGGAGTGGGCCCCGCCTAGGAGACAGCGGGGGTAGAGTAGTTCACTTGTCACGGTGGCTCTACCGTCTCCCACCCGGAGGGTAACCAGGTACACGTCCAAGGGGTGCGGGCAGACTATATTAAATAAGGACATCGACGAGTGGATTACCTGAGTCCTTCTTGTCACTCGTGACGCCACCGTTCCTTCCTCTGCGGTGATCTCTCCGGAGGTAGAAATCAAAAGGCCAAACCAGGAACGGTCGGTGAAGCCGTTTACTGAGTAACTGGAAATAACAATCACAACCATCCTCTTTACATCCAGCGGCACGTTAATGAGGGGTCAGAACACGCAACGCGACACGGAGGGAACACGGGACAAACAGGGTGACTTACGTAGGCCGAGTTATCTGTGGTCCCTGGTCCCGGACACCAACTCTGGCGAAACTCCACCAACACTCCACCGGTCCGCTCCCATGGAACTGGAGACTCTTCACCTCACAGAGGGAAAACTCCACATTACAAGGGAAAGTAGAAGAAGGGGTTCACGGCATTAGAGGGGTATCTGCTCAGCCTCCTCCATCTCTTCTTGTACTCAGACTGGGGGTGTCCGTACGGGCCGGGCTCTCTCTCCCAGAAAGACAGCCACGCAGCTGGCAGAAAAGACCAGAAGACCTCACTCAAGCATCTTGCACCCACATATATAAAACGAGGTCACATGACATACAAATAGATACTTTCCCACATGTAACCCATTCAGTGCTGCAAAGGTGCAAAACACACAAAACACATCATATCCATACACATAGAAGACAGTGGAAAAACACAAGACTACATAGACCATCCAGAACCTTCCAGAGCACATGTATACATCGACTTCTGTACTCTACAAGGGGACGATACAAGGATCCCTCCCTGATCTGTTTATACCCAGGACTGCGACGGTAACAAGAGGGCATCCGCTACGTCTAGAAGAAAGCAGGTTTCATCACCAACACAGAAGGGGGTTCTTTACTGTAAGAGCAGTGAGACTGTGGAACTCTCTGCCTGAGGACGTGGTGATGGCAGGATCCATAGAGGAGTGTAAGAGGGACTAGATGTCTTTCTATGATATTACAGGATATAGACATTAGGTGACCAGCGGGTTGGTGATCCGGGTCTTACAGTCATGTAGGAACTATCAGAGGTTGGTCCGGGGATTATTCTGGCTGCCATTATGGAGTCAGGAGGGACCCCCCCCCCAAAATGAGTTGGCTTCTGCCTCATTGTTTTTTTTTTTTTGGGCTTTCTCTGGATTAACACGGGGGTGAAAACAGGCTGAACTGGATGGACATTGTCTCCCTTCAGCCTAACATACTGTGTTACTACCGTGTTTCCCCGAAAATAAGACAGTGTCTTATATTAATTTTTGTTCAAAAAGGTTTAACTTTTTTACATGTATAGCTGCCTGGACACTATTTAAACTGACATTTTTATTTGTTAGCAGGGCTTAATTTTGGCTTATATTTCAAGCATCCTCAAAAATTCTGGAAAATCATGCTATGAAACAGGGTATGTTGCCTCCCAACAATCAGACCCCTTTGATGATCTGTAAGATCTTTACTGACCAACTAAAAAAATGTCAGGAAATCCTAGAAGAGCCGAAACTTTATACGGGGGCCAGAACCCCTGTAATTACTGGCAGCGGAGTGCGGACTGCTGTCTATCAGGAGGCTACATGTGATTGGCTACTACTGACCACACCCCCAAGTATAAGAGGGTGTGAACACTTATGGAAACACATGGTTTTAGGTTTCTTTATTTTCGTGTTTCCACCCCAATGGGATTGCACAGATAACGGGTCACACGGAGGGGAAATCAATTTGAAGGGATTCATCTTTGCTGTTTTTTTTTTTAAATCCTGGTATTTTACGGTGGGGCGTAGACGCTTTATATCCACTGTAGATAGATCTAAAAAAGTCCAAGATGGTGACTGGGTAGCTGAGAGCGTCTGTTGACCCACCAATCAGAGCGCAGCTTTCATTTCTTTATCTGGTCCGGATCAATGCGGCGCGGTGATTAGCGGTTTCGGGCGGTTCGCCCCCTCGGTGACCGTATTGATTGCGGCGCGGTTACTTGTGGATTTTGTCACAGATTTCACTGCACGGCATAAGAGGAAATCCACAGAAAGAAATGCCCCTTGGTGGGCTGCAGCGTTGGCACTGCGGGACGATTCATGCGCAGAATAGCTGCAGCGTGTAAATATTATTGGGCAAACACAGGAAGAAGCGGCGGTCCCTCACGGCCCCCGCCCCGCCCGCACGCACTTGTCAATAAGCTCCTATGGCCTCCTGTCGTCAGCTATGTGAAACCTGGGCGCACCCTCCTGCAGAAACTCACCTCCTCCCCTCCCCCTCCTAGAGAAAAGCCAGCAGCAGGTGGAAGAGTCTCATTGCTGAGCTTCTTGTCCCCAGGATCACTGCTGCCTCCAGGAGAAGCCCCCCGGGACCCCCAAACAGCACGCAGGACGTGGAATGACAGCAGCGCAGGTGAGACGTTACTCTGGCAGCCTCAGGGTTAATAGACTCACCTTTTTGTGCTTTCAACTTTACAAAAGTTTTAGATTTCAACATCAAACTTTACAGAATGCATCAAAATTAAGGAGGGGGCAGAAATGTGGGGGTCAGCGGGGTCAGCTGCTCTCCTCCGCAGGGGCTTCATCTCCTCGCACTTTGATCCTTGGGCCTTATTTCTGGGTTTAGAACGTCTGACGTCTTCATCTGGCCCCTTCCCAAATCCGACTACGCCTAATGGAACCCCAATACCCGTTCCCCACTATGGCGGTTCTCTTCCAGTACCCAAAGACGGTCGGCAGCTCTCCAGCTCCTATAGAACTACTACTCCCAGCATGTCTGACTCCTAGTTCTGCAGCAGGTGCTGAGAGAGGAGATAAAATAAGCCAATCCAGGAAAGGGTTAAATGCAAATTCCGACCAATTTGGTTACATGTATTAGTAGACATTTAACCCCGAGGTGTCACCGCTGAGGACTGTAGTGGTGACGGAACTCCTGTCACTGCTTAACCCCTTTGTGACCCACCTATCGTGCCTGACAGCCGTATGAGGGACAAGTTATAGATGTTACTGGCTGCACTCTGGGGGGACATATAATGTGTTATAGATGTTACTGGCCGCACTCTGGGGGACGTATAATGTGTTGGAGATGTTACTGGCCGCACTCTGGGGGACGTATAATGTGTTGGAGGTGTTACTGGCCGCACTCTGGGGCACATATAATGTGTTGGAGATGTTACTGGCTGCACTCTGGGGGACATATAATGTATTGTAAATGTTACTGGCTGCACTCTGGGGGACATATAATGTGTTGGAGGTGTTACTGGCCGCACTCTGGGGGACATATAATGGGTTGGAGATGTTACTGGCCGCACTCTGGGGGACATATCATGGGTTGGAGATGTTACTGGCCGCACTCTGGGGGACATATAATGTGTTGGAGATGTTACTGGCTGCACTCTGGGGGACATATCATGGGTTGGAGATGTTACTGGCCGCACTCTGGGGGACATATCATGGGTTGGAGATGTTACTGGCCGCACTCTGGGGGACATATCATGGGTTGGAGATGTTACTGGCCGCACTCTGGGGGACATATAATGTGTTGGAGATGTTACTGGCCGCACTCTGGGAGACATATAATGTGTTGGAGATGTTACTGGCCGCACTCTGGGGGACATATAATGTGTTGGAGATGTTACTGGCCGCACTCTGGGGGACATATCATGGGTTGGAGATGTTACTGGCCGCACTCTGGGGGACATATAATGTGTTGGAGATGTTACTGGCCGCACTCTGGGGGACATATAATGTGTTGGAGATGTTACTGGCCGCACTCTGGGGGACATATAATGTGTTGGAGAGGTTACTGGCCGCACTCTGGGGGACATATAATGTGTTGGAGGTGTTACTGGCCGCACTCTGGGGCACATATAATGTGTTGGAGATGTTACTGGCTGCACTCTGGGGGACATATAATGTATTGTAAATGTTACTGGCTGCACTCTGGGGGACATATAATGTGTTGGAGGTGTTACTGGCCGCACTCTGGGGGACATATAATGGGTTGGAGATGTTACTGGCCGCACTCTGGGGGACATATCATGGGTTGGAGATGTTACTGGCCGCACTCTGGGGGACATATAATGTGTTGGAGATGTTACTGGCTGCACTCTGGGGGACATATCATGGGTTGGAGATGTTACTGGCCGCACTCTGGGGGACATATCATGGGTTGGAGATGTTACTGGCCGCACTCTGGGGGACATATCATGGGTTGGAGATGTTACTGGCCGCACTCTGGGGGACATATAATGTGTTGGAGATGTTACTGGCCGCACTCTGGGAGACATATAATGTGTTGGAGATGTTACTGGCCGCACTCTGGGGGACATATAATGTGTTGGAGATGTTACTGGCCGCACTCTGGGGGACATATCATGGGTTGGAGATGTTACTGGCCGCACTCTGGGGGACATATAATGTGTTGGAGATGTTACTGGCCGCACTCTGGGGGACATATAATGTGTTGGAGATGTTACTGGCCGCACTCTGGGGGACATATAATGTGTTGGAGAGGTTACTGGCCGCACTCTGGGGGACATATAATGTGTTGGAGATGTTACTGGCTGCACTCTGGGGGACATATAATGTGTTGGAGATGTTACTGGCCGCACTCTGGGGGACATATAATGGGGTGGAGATGTTACTGGCCGCACTCTGGGGGACATATAATGGGGTGGAGATGTTACTGGCCGCACTCTGGGGGACATTTATAGAGATCTTTTTTTCTTCTTCTAGTTTTCCACAATAAATACACATTTCTAAAAGGAAACAATGGGATCCGCGGCGCCATATTTTTACGGGTTTTATTTGCTGCATCTTATGTTTTTGGAGAGTCAAGCAGGTTCTTGTAGTATTCGGGGATTGAACACTCGCATCTTAACGTCCCCTTCAGGAACTAAAAAAGAGTGTTTTACAGAATATTTCAGCTTTTTCTGAATTCAAATCTTACGGACCTTTTTTCTCTTCTTCAACACTATCTCTCCGGGATACTACACCGCATTACTTATGTACTGCATTCTACTGAGCCTATTAGACTCTGTAGGGGGCGGGGCCTAATAGACTGAGTTACATGGAGGCTCCTTTCTGGCTGCCATGGGAACCCACTGGTATCTTGTGATCACCCTACGGGTGCTGATGGGTGACAGAAGGAGCCCCTCCCCCGTCATCTGTTGACTTGCTGCAGTTGGTGTTGATTGTGGCATGTAAGGGGTTAATCTGCCCCGATTTGAGGTTTCTGCGATCCTGGCGGTTAGACGTCTGCCAAGACTCCGCCAAAAAAGATGTCTCTGCGGGTTAAAAGTCCATTCCGTAGGTCCGTAAAAGGCGTATTGTAGTCATAAAGGTTAACCTGTTCCTGGGCGCCGGGGAAGTAGTCGTGCGGCTGCACAAGTCACCGGAGACTGCAGGTAAGTGCTCGTTACCACATGGGGGCGCCGAGTACAAGCGGATGCGGGATGGCTGTCCGACTGAATCCATGATGAGTCCCCAACCCTCCTGATCCCCGCTGGGGAGTGCAGCATGCTGCGCTACTTCATTCTTACCGGAAGCTGAACGGACCCCATTATAGTCGGGGGGGCTCCACCGGGGAGGGGTCTGCTTTTTTTTTCCCACTCCTTGAATGGAGCTGCTGCGAACGAGGCCTTACACGGAATATTCTGCAGCGTCTCGTGGAATTTTCTGGTGTGTAAAAGCAGCCGAATGGAATTTCAAATTAAAGGGGTTCGCCATCTCGGCCAAGATGGAAGATTGAAGCCCCCCGATTACAAGGAGGACTGGAGGAGCCGAGCTCGCTGTGCTGCGCAGCTCCCATTGACTCCTATGGAAACCGCGTAGCGCAGGGTGTTCGACTATTCCTGTGCTCCCAACAGCATCCGGGGTCAGCAGGGCGGCACAGCGCTGAGGCCAAACCTACACCCATCAGACTGTCATGGCGCATCCACACGATGGGTTACACAGCTCTGGGAATGGAGGACCCCTTTAATAGAGGAGGGGGTCCCCTCACTGACAGAGAATGTCTGCACATTGATTTCAATGGGCTGCATGTAATTCTTCATTTCCCCTGTGGAGGCGCTGCAGGCAAATTGAGCACTTGCTGGCAGGTTCTCCCAGACTGCGCTGATCGCCGGATACCTTGTGATCTAACAAAACAGGCATCTAAAGTGGCCGAGGTTCCCTTTAAGGCCGGGTTCACACAGGGACAACAGCGGTGCAAACCATAACCACACCGAAGCGGGTGAAGCGGGTCTTACCGCCGCAGCGAGGGGACGAGCCGGGGTGCATTAATTATCCAGGAGAGATCTAATTACCGTGTAATGAGGGAAACCCTCCCTTGTGGTAACCGCACTCCGCGGCGCAACAGGACTAGTTCCCTCCAGCGCCAGTTGGCTGATAACAGACAGCAATAGACTACATCACCTACACTAGGCGTATTCAGTTGTGGTCCGTGAAATCCGCAGCGTTCCGTGATTATTGCATCTTTTACGCATGCAGCCACGAGCGGGTCCCATCGCCTTCGTGCGTCGCCGCGATTCGGCTGCCTCTTATGGGCTATTTCAGTCCTGATCGGGCAGCGCTGCGGATCAGTTGGGGTTTCAGCTCTCCATATTACTCCTGTGTGAATGAGGCCGGAGCCTTTCCAGTGTGAACTGGCTGATAACGGGGGACAATAGACTGCGTTCGCCCATACACAAAACGTAAAGAATCTAGAATATTTGTACATGTGATTGGCAGCTCACATGATTGGCGCTCTTATGGGGGCAACAGAAGAAAGGGTCCTGTCAATAATTTGCCCCTCTGAACAATGAAATCTTTATTAACCATGTCGGGCGCTCAGAGGTCCTCCTTGTGGCTGGGCCCTGTCGGCAGGCACTCCGCAGATGAACAGATGGCAGCGAGGGCGGCCCTGGCGCTGTATGGCGCTATTACTGGGGAGCTCTGGCAATGCTGTTAATCAGATATACCGCGCGCCCAGCGCGCCTGTCGTTACGTCGCCCGTAGCAACCGATAAAGAGAGGGTGGCTGAGATAAGTTGTGGAGGACCGGAGGAACCTGTCGCCCCGGATGACAACCAGTTTGGGCAGCTCGGTGTCAGCTGATTGTTATCGCGCCGGCCTGTTCGTCCGGATGTTGCAGCGCCTCCTCCAGGATCACAGGGGCGCCTGCTGTACGAGGACGGGATGATGGGTGTTGTTGTCCCATCTAAACCTTATTAGTCTCTCATATTCGCATTTACCGGAGCAAAACCGCCGACGCAAGCTGACGGTGTCTGATGGGAGGTGCAGGCGCCGCGGTTGGTCTCTACGGCTATGAGGGGTTATGGGGTGTAGAGGGGTGGCCCCTCTATACCGCTGGGAGGTCTGAGCCTCGCTGAGAAGAACCAGAGGGGAGGGAGCGCCTCCTGCTGGTGGAATCGTTGGTTAGGGTTTGCTGCCGGCTGATTGGAGGGGCGAGGTCATGTGACTGAGCAGCACGGTCACAGCGACAGGATGCGCTTCTGATGCCTCTTGGGGCTCATTCACATGGCCTAACTTGCATAATCCAGAGCGCTCGAAGCCCGTTGACTTCTGTTGGATATTCAGAGCTGCGTTTTTCACGTGTGATTAAATAAATACAATAATGTCCAAATATGCAGCGAATACGACCCGCTCGCCAAAACGCCGTGTATTACACGGACTGAAACCGCAAACTGTGAACGAGTCAAAGAGTCTGAGAACGTCCGCAGTCTTCAGAGGTCCGCCGCCGCAAGAATTTACGGAACTCGGCTGAAGTGGCCGCTGCATCCATCCGGCGCTGCGCTGTCGTTCATAACCTCAGAAACCTCTAGAGGGCAGTCTGCTGGATCGAAGCCCACCCCCACCGCGTGGAATGTCGCTGTGTGGGACCTTGTAGAATGGAGATGCCACCTAAATGCCCATTGTGTCGGTGAGGCTGCGTTCACACGGCGAGTACGATATCGCATCTTACGGTCCTGGGAGGCGTGCGATACGTTTTTGCTTTCCTTGGTTCAATCTCGCGGTGCGGCTGCGAAAGAAAGATCGCGGCTGAGATAAACGCACTGAAATCAGAGTGTTATTGTCACGTGAGTCGGAAGTGACAGCCGCCTGTAACCACACCCACACTGCGCTCATCTCCAGGGGTAAGGGGGCCACTCGGGGCTTCTGCACAAACCTGATAGGATTAGACGCTCCAGGCTTAGATACACCAACATAGAGGGACGCCGCACCGTCCTGTGGCGGCTCTAGACGGAGCGCAGCCGTTGTTTGCACGGAGGGGACCCTGCGCACTGCGGAAACGTTTTATTGACCTAAATGCCGCACACGTAAACATCCGCTCTGCAGGTCGGTTACCGCGTGGAAAATGTCTGCAGCGCGGAGGTGACAGATCTGTAACATCCCGTCTGCTTTAGTCCTCGTTCAGACGGCGGTATGCGCGTTGCTCCGAGCGTCCTGCGTGTCCGTGTGATCGGCGGGGACGTTGTATACTTGTCTGCAGATCGGAATGTTACATTTAGATCGTCAGTCCGTGTCGCCCATGGGAATAGACAAAAAACATGGCTGCCATCGGCATACGCCCTCGCTGCTGTGTATTCTGCAGGATCGCGTGGAAGGTCAGCCGCCACTCCGTTCCGCACGCGTGTGCTCAGAGGTTCCGTCATGGAGTTCAGTTTCATTGGCTCAAGTGAAACCTGTAAGTCAACAGACTGAGCCGGGAATATACGCCATCCACATCCCGCCACGAGAATGGGCGTCGCCCTCCAGGTCACTGCGCAGCGATCGCACCGCCTAATCCGTAATTTTACACCTGTGAAGCGAGATGACCCTGTTGTGATCTGATGCAGCTGGCACCGCTGAGCAGATCAAGAACTGATTAAAGTGACCTTATTCCGCCTGGCACACGCCTCGCTGACTCAGGGAGATACGGGATATTCTAATCAGCCGGTCGGTTGGGAAGTTTCATGGGAGCGGCTGCGGATACGGAGTATGCCCGATCTCATCCTGGCACCAGCAGCTCTACATAGTGGGGGGCACATGATGCCACTAAAGGCTCCGGGGGCTATACAGCAACTGCCGCTATAAATGTATAGGGGCTCCAGGTAGACACCCTCCCCCTTCCCCGTAGCGCACCCGCCTTAATGTCCGTGTATTCTGCGCAGCCCCATAACTTGCACGCCACTCTGAGAGCAGACGGTCGTGTGGTGCCCACTGCCAGGAAGTAGCTGCCTAAATGGAGCCCCTAATGTTAATGGTTTTTTTGAGATGTTACTGAGGACCCAGGGACCCTGTTAAGGACGGGCGCAGACTGTGGGTACTGATGTGGAGCTGGTAGACAGTCCTGGGGGGCGGGGGTCAGTGCTGCTCGCTACTGTAACGCCCGTAAGGGACACCAACTTCTTGTAATGTCACGGAGAAATAAACACTGTGGGCATGGCCAGAGGCCTAGTCCTTGTCAGTGTAGCCGAGTGGTAACACAAGGGCGAGTATGTGTGAGAGTTTATATATCACATCGTGACGCCAGCGTTCCCACACCGTTACTCTATGTGGCAGAATAATAACACTGGACACCTGTATGATACCTCGCGTCCTCAGGAACGTTTGAGGCCCGGTAAAACTTTACTGAGCTAAACTTGAATAAACAGGTAATTCCAGGTAGATTTACAGCAGAAGCTCAGAGGTTGGCAGGAACAATACGGCCCTATAGTCCACGTTATCTGTATGTCACCGGTCCTGGACATTAAATAAACTCCAGAGGAAGCAAAACGGCAAGAATCTCTCCACATACTCTCTGGTGGCTATCATTTATAAGAAGGCTTAGCCTAGATGCACCCCGCACATCATCCACCCGGGGGTCACCATCACGTACCTCTGTGTGGTGATCCTAATGGCAGATGGCCACACAGAAAAAATAATGCCTGCAGTGTGAAGGGGTACCTGGTTTAGTGGACTGGGATTTGTTGCTCTCTCTGTCTCTGAACTGGACTCGCTCCTATATCATCCATACTCCAAACGGGATGTCGTTCCTTCTCTTCCATCTTCACCAACATGGAAGCTGATGGTGCTCCCATGCGGCTCTGTGTTAGCGCTGAGCAGCAGGTAAGATGGAACCCTGCTCCAACACAGAAGACCCTTCCCGCTTCAGACACTCACATAAACTCACTTGTACCACATGATCACGCAATCCATGTGTTTGTTTAAACTCCTGAGGTGCGTCTTGCCACATTGATTAATATGGCGCTGGCGGCGTCTCGCTGTCGTCCGTTCTTTAATCAGACATCACACAGACGAAAACCAAAACGCTTGTGTGCCGGGGGAAATGGTATTCTATAAAAGGGGGACCATGGTGCTGCCCTCCTGAATGCCTCCTCCCCGAAGTTCTCGTAGCCATCACATACCAATTATCGTCCACATGACTGCCGTGGCCAGTGATTGGCTGAGTGGACATGTGATCGCTGCAGTTCTTCTGGAACCAAACCGCCATTGCTGAACCAGCGGGCTATGCAATAGGTGGGTGGAGTTCTTTATTTTACTCTCTCTGCTGCCTCTAAATGTAATTTTTTTTTTTTACTTTCCAAAAACCTCTTTTTTAAATAAATAAAAATAAATAAAGGGTGGGGAGATGAGTGTCCACCGCAGAAAGTCTGCTGGGGCATAGCTTCTCGTAGCCTCTGACTGTAGGATGATCTTCCATATGTGTGTGCTCCACTTACTATGCTGTGTTTTACACCTGTACAGGTATCGCTCTCCAAAAAGAATCTTCACTAAAACCTTAGCCGATCCAAGATGGACAAAGGAGCCAACCTCCAGAATCCTTACGCCAACGTTACCATTCCTCGAGCTCAGCTGAAGAGCAGCTTCATTCGGGACACACTTGGTGAGGATCTCGATGGGGTGGTTATCGCCAACCCATCAGCGGTGCCAACTTACCCTCCGTACACCGTACAGGAGGGGTTCAGCAACAACAACATCCAAAACCCCATCCCACCCAACGGCTACAGAATCCACACCCAGGAGTCGTGGAGAAGACCTTACAATCCGTACGCCGGCGATAAGCCTCAGAACGGCGGCCCCAACAATGCCATGTACCCCATCGACCTGGACAAACAGTACAAAGACACAAGCGCCAAAGGGAAAACGGGCTGCTGTTGTAAGTGCTGCCCGTGCTGCTGCCCATGCTGCTGCTGCTGTAAACCCTGCTGCGTCATCTCCTAATACACAAGGACCGTCCCGAGCCACTAAACAAAGAATGATTGCGTAGACTCCGCGGCAGGACGGCCGTCTCGTTGCAGTGGATGCGAACATTGGACCATTTACCAAAATCCAAGATGTTCTTCCCCCGGTTCTCGGGGTCCGACCTACCTTTTGTAAACCAACGTTAAGTGCAATAACAAGGAACTGGTTTACCTCTAAGGTGTAGATTCAGTTGCCAAATGACTCTGCTGGTGGGACCCGGAAACCCTGGCGTCCCCCAATAGTCTATTTTATTATCTAGTATTTGTAATGCCAACCCTTCTGTCTAAATTACCCAACAGACTCTAGCTGTCCCTCCTATTGTAAGAGTCGGGTATATTATTTACAAGTTGCTACTTTGTATCGATCGTATATTTAAAGGGGAAGTTCACTTTTATCCAGGTGTGCCCACAGGGTCAAAAACGTCTTGCACAGACCCAGAACCTTTCCTCCCCCATGGCTACATGCGGGTCGCTCCCGATACCGTTGTCTTGGTGGACGTATCGATGGAGTCCACATAATGTATCCCTGGTGGAAAAGTCTAAAAGTGAAAACCCTCTTTGCGTTTTCTGCTCACAGTATTTCATTCGTCTTAAGGATGCAGCACTCCGGTCGCAGATCAGATGCAATGTCTGGCCCAAATCTGCAAGTTGAAGGAACGATATTTTTAGGAGGACTTAAATCTCCGTCTGATAATGGAAGTTTGTTCTTTAAGCTGAAAACCTTTGATTTTAATCTGAAGTCTCATCTTGTACAGAAATAAATCTCTGTTAAGTCTTTCCTGGTGTTTGTAGGAGGGTGAAGCATCTGAGATTTGGCGCGTGCCGCGGGATTCATCACTTAGGAGGAGCTTTAATGTTTGGCCTAATGGAAGGATGTCTGTGAAGATGGAGTGAGGACAGGACTATATAAGGGACAGTCCATCTCGCTCCGCGGCCGGCGCCTCGGTGGAGTCCATCATTACCTCTCGTCAAGCGTCTCAAACACTTCCTGTTTTTACTATTAAAGGAACAAAGCCTCCAGTAATTGCTGAGCAGGACGGACTCTGCCGCCGACGGGGAAGGCTCCTCGATGATTCTCAGGACTACATAGTGTTACTATATGGCCTACACCAGTGTCCCCACCTCCAGTCCTCGGGGACCCGCAGGTCAGGGTCTCAGGATGTCCCCAGTCTCGCACAGGTGATGTAATTATTGTCGGCGCTGCAGACATTGTCACAGGGGTTCTTACTATTGGATATCCTGAATACATGACCTGTTGGGGTCCGAGGACTGGAGGGGATACACGCTGGTCTACATAATGCAGCCAGATCTTACCTTGCGATGCCATTACTTTTATATATCACTGCAATTAAATATGCTAAAATAATAGCCTGGTCCTAAATGTCTCCATATTTATTATTTTGTTACAAAGAGTCCCAAATGAGGAGCTGGTGGAACGCTTCAATAGGGAGTAGAGCGCATCCCGGCCCCCCATCCTCAATGATCTATTATGGGGGACCCTGCCCCCCTCTAAGGCCAGCCATACACATTAGATCACAGTCAGGTGAACAGGTATCCCCCCACCTGCACGCTCGGCTGAGGGTCCGTGCCGTCTCACGAGGGAGAGGGGAACTAGCAGTGTTTTATCTTCCTTAGGACTCCTTCACACTGGTGAGAAAATCGTGTGAGGCGAGCGTGTGTGAAAACGCAGAATTATGAAACCAATGATCTCAATGGCGTCCCTCCCATTTGTGATGGTTTTACCCATGCGATGTGGCATGTTTCTCACCCAGGTTTTCCTTTGGAGCCTCTAACTTATTGCATCCCAACACGTGAACTTGTGACGTTTGTGCGATGCGTTTTTAAAATTAGAGACTCCTATTGTCTATCGCACAAGAAAAGCGCAGGCGGCGGCGATGTGAGATCCTTCTCAGGATAAAGCATCACTGATGCACAAAAATCGCTTGTACAAAAGATAGGAGAGCAGGCGGGCAGATGGGGCATGCTGCGATTTGTTCTGCATCGCTCACGTGTGTGACCCTGCTCAAAAGAATGGGGTTCTCGCAACGCACAGAACTTACCCGAGATTCTCGCTTGTGTGAACGGAGTCTAAGGAGCACATAAGATTGTGGGCCTGTAAAATCCACCTGCACAACCTTTCTTTCCTCGACCTGTAGTGGCCCGGAGGGTCCTCCAGAATAGTCACACAGAGGTCCTGTCACACCTGTCTATGCGCTTCCCGTAGGCATGCAAGGTGCCGCACGTTAGAGAAACCTGGTTTCCCCCTTCCTAAGCTCAGAGCTTAGTGCTGGCAATAGCTGGTTGCCTATTGGCTATGTGTCATGCCTCCACTGATTGGTGGTAAGAGTCCAGAGCGGGAAAGCCTTAGTATGTGTCCCTATGCGGAAGGGGAGGAGAGCAGAGAAAAGTGCAGGAAGTGAAGGAGGAGTCAGAGCAGTCGGAGGAGAGGGGAGTCTGCAGCAAGTCGTGGTCGGAGGAGGAGGTGTGTTAGCAGTACAGCCATGTATGCAGTGTTTCAGCAAGGGTAGCGAGGTCCTTTCCGCTCCCTTGTCCTTCCTGCAGTGAGGCGATCCCAGTTTGAGGTCAGCGTTCCACAGAATAGTGAGTTTAACTACCCGGTAAATTCAAAGCCAGGATTAGTTCGGCGGCCATCTTTAACTCCCATCCGACACCTGCATCATATACTTCCAGTAAACCCAGCAGCTAACTAATACTGAGGGGAGATTGTTACTGAATCACCTCTAGGGAAGTAGAGGGAGAGAGCATTGAAGAAAAGGGTTTAAAGTGCAAATCTACTGTTTTCAACATGTTAAATTACCGCATCATTGCCATCTCTTGGGAGTTCAGGTTGGAGTACTGGCGTCACCCGTGACGAAACAATTGTTTATTTCAAACGTATCCTCCTACGTTGTTCTTGCCATTGTGTGACAGCGGAGCAGAGCCCCGTTATCGCCACTGGCGAGAGGGATTACAGAGCCACCTGTGACAACCATCTTGCAATCCCTGTGGTCTCCCCCCCCCCCCCTTTAGCACACTCAGTTCGGCCATTGCAGATCTCTGCCATCACTGAAGAGTTGTACGCATAAGGCGACTGGCCTGTCTTGCTGAAATCGGCGAGCGCGCTCCTCTATTGTGTACGGTCCCCTTAAGAGACGCTCCGCTTTGACATGGGGCTGACAGAAAAGTTTCCATCTCTTGGGCTGACTTTTTCCCTCTTGTTTGCACAGTAAGTCTTCTCTTAGGTTTGTGTTTGACTGCAGATTATCGCGGCGTCACGGTTGCTTGACTGTTCGCAGGGTAAATGGCGCTGTCCTCCTGGTTTCTACAGAGGTTTCTTGCAAAGAGCAATTTCATGACGGAAACCGCAGCTGGTCATGAGGCTTTGTGTCTGCAGCCCCTCTACTAGAGCGCCGGACCAGAGGCTTCTGGGAATTTACAGTCTGTAGCCCAAATAGACATCGAAGACGGAACCAAAGTCTGGAGCAAAAGTAACAAAGTACATCGTAATTACAACATGGCAACAGTATCTATAAGTGTGTGACATTACATGGGATGACTAGAGATCTATGACCATCATAGTGCTATATTATAGAGGGTCTATGGTCTCCACCAGCCGACACACGACTAACGCACTTCGGGGTTACAGATCGCGTAAAGCGTTCACGGACGACTAATAAAGGCTAAAGCGTCATTCTAAGAAGGGTCAGCAGTGATTAGATAGAAATACACCGGCGGAGATAATTACAGAAGGGGAGGAGCTACAAATACAGAATGAAGGCGAAAAGGGAGAAAATACGGGAAAACACCCGTCTGTGAAGTTGTTTCACACCGTCCTGGGGTGAGCAGCGTGCGGAATGAGGGGCCGGCCTCAGATGCCACACCGGGGTCTGACTATGGGGGGAGATCCTCCTTTGGTTTGAAAGTTAATCGGGTTTCCACCTTCGCTTCCAATAGAGGAGCTATGACCGCCATGTTTCATATCATGAATTTACCTACCCATGGATACCAAACATGATATGTGACAGATAATTGGCTTCGCAGGTATGTGACTCTGTGGGTTTTGGGGGTCGCACAGAGACAGGATTGACTGCACTGCGTCTGCGGTACCCTCACGGTTCCGAAAAGCTAACTGCTGTTGAGCTGGGACCTTCGAATGATGCAGTCTCCGTTATTGATTTTTTTTTTCCGTGTCCCATCTCGGTGGAGGGAAATTGCAGTCAGTAAGTCTGGAGGATGCGTATTGGATAGACAGGGAGACGATGTAGACTCCTGTAAATGGCTGATATTTTTTATCACTACAACTTCCTTGCTGGTCCCAAAAAGAGCAAATGGGATCAAAGACCCCTCTGGTACAGGTATGGACCGCAGTGGAATGAATATTCATGAGTTGGCAGGAAATACACTGAACCATCTTTTTCCAGACCAAAAAGGTGTCAGATACCAGGGAAGAATAGCTGACATGCAATCTACTAGTATCTTTTCAACATACCTTCTGTCTACACTTTCCCCGCAGCGGTCACTGCAGGAGAGATGTAGTATTACATGCTGTCATGACTGCCCACATAATGGATGGACGGCGCCCGTATGTCCTGATAGGGTATGTGGGTAAGGGTCGTCTTTGTGAGTCTACACCGCTAGTATGAATTTCCTGTTCTCTACGCTCCCTATTTAAAGGGGCTGAACAAGATTAGAAGGACAGGGTAGCTTTCTTCTAAAAACAGCGCCCTCCTGCCCAGAGGTTGTGTCTGGTATTGCAGCTCGGTACCCCTATGGACTCACTCATACAGGAGTATGTGGCCTGTGAATTACATGGTGCCAAAATCCCACTGATTTCTATTGGGCCCGCAGACCTAGAATACAAACGCACAATGTCCAATGTTGGTGAGTATTTCGCACTAATAAAGGCATATCTGTTGTGTACTACGAAATCCATGCGTAAAAGATAAGCGTGTGATATGCGGGCCGCATGCGCCCGTGCGAGGAGCCCTTTAAGGCTTTTCTTGGGGGTATTCATCATCTTTCGCAAGCGTTTTTGTTTTGCTGTTAAGTGCCCCAGTGCCTGACGTCACTGTGCCTCACCTGTAAAATCTGACCGACCGCCCGCTGCATTACAGACCGCGATGCTCTGCAGTTAAACACTTGTGGTTTTCAGCGCCATTTGTGACGCAGCATTAATATGTGCATTAAAAACAGCGTAGAAACGCGCTGCAAGCACAACATGGAAGAGTGGCCTCAGTCGCTGCAGGTTGTGCGGAGAGTGAAGCGATGATTAGTAGCCCCGCTGGTGCTCCGCGGCCCGCGCTCCCCGCAGGTACAAGGAGGACTGTGTGTTGTGCTGGAACTCCTTGGGATTGCGGCCGACCGATCCGCTAAACGCCAGCGAGGACCTATAGTTCCTTATGTTCTACATTCATCTGTCATGGAAGCCGCCGGCCCTCCCGGACACACGTCGCCTATCGCCCTGGGCGTGGCCTGATAGGAAGTGTTCCCCACTGTAGACAAGAATATGGGAATTTAACCCCTTAAGGACGCAGCCTATTTTGCTCCTAGGGACGCCATGATTTTGTGGGGATTTTCATCTCCACTTTTTTAAAGCCATAACCTTTATTTTCCCACGTTGTCACCAACGAAGTGGTCCCGGACCATATAGATCCAGAGCTGTCCCTGGAAGGCAAGATCACCAGACAGAGACTGACAGACCTCAGACACAGGGTGAGGGTGAATTCACTGGAAAAAGAGATCCTGCTTGGGTCGGTCAGTCATAAAAAGAAACGGAATACGAGACATTGGCCGGACGTCATCAAGAAGGACACGGGAATGGACACGGAAATGGACATCGGGCAACAAGAAGGACACGGAAATGGACATCGGGCAACAAGAAGGACACGGAAATGGACATCGGGCAACAAGAAGGACACGGAAATGGACATCGGGCAACAAGAAGGACACGGAAATGGACATCGGGCAACGAGAAGGACACGGAAATGGACATCGGGCAACGAGAAGGTCACGGAAATGGACATCGGGCAACGAGAAGGACGCGGGATGGACATCGGGCAACGAGAAGGACGCGGGATGGACATCGGGCAACGAGAAGGACGCGGGAAGGGACATCGGGCAACAAGAAGGACGCGGGAAGGGACATCGGGCAACAAGAAGGACGCGGGAAGGGACATCGGGCAACAAGAAGGACGCGGGAAGGGACATCGGGCAACAAGAAGGACACGGAAATGGACATCGGGCAACAAGAAAGACACGGAAATGGACATCGGGCAACAAGAAGGACACGGAAATGGACATCGGGCAACGAGAAGCTCACGGAAATGGACATCGGGCAACGAGAAGGACACGGGATGGACATCGGGCAACGAGAAGGACGCGGGATGGACATCGGGCAACAAGAAGGACGCGGGAAGGGACATCGGGCAACAAGAAGGACGCGGGAAGGGACATCGGGCAACAAGAAGGACGCGGGAAGGGACATCGGGCAACAAGAAGGACGCGGGAAGGGACATCGGGCAACAAGAAGGACGCGGGAAGGGACATCGGGCAACACGAAGGACACGGGAAGGGACATCGGGCAACACAAGGGACATCGGGCAACAAGAAGGACACGGGAAGGGACATTGGGCAACGAGAAGGTCACGGAAATGGACATCGGGCAACGAGAAGGACGCGGGATGGACATCGGGCAACGAGAAGGACGCGGGATGGACATCGGGCAACGAGAAGGACGCGGGAAGGGACATCGGGCAACAAGAAGGACGCGGGAAGGGACATCGGGCAACGAGAAGGACGCGGGAAGGGACATCGGGCAACGAGAAGGACGCGGGAAGGGACATCGGGCAACAAGAAGGACGCGGGAAGGGACATCGGGCAACAAGAAGGACGCGGGAAGGGACATCGGGCAACAAGAAGGACGCGGGAAGGGACATCGGGCAACAAGAAGGACGCGGGAAGGGACATCGGGCAACAAGAAGGACGCGGGAAGGGACATCGGGCAACAAGAAGGACGCGGGAAGGGACATCGGGCAACAAGAAGGACGCGGGAAGGGACATCGGGCAACAAGAAGGACGCGGGAAGGGACATCGGGCAACAAGAAGGACGCGGGAAGGGACATCGGGCAACAAGAAGGACGCGGGAAGGGACATCGGGCAACAAGAAGGACGCGGGAAGGGACATCGGGCAACAAGAAGGACGCGGGAAGGGACATCGGGCAATAAGAAGGACGCGGGAAGGGACATCGGGCAACACGAAGGACACGGGAAGGGACATCGGGCAACACAAGGGACATCGGGCAACAAGAAGGACACGGGAAGGGACATTGGGCAACAAGAAGGATACGGGAAGGGACATTGGGCAACAAGAAGGATACGGGAAGGGACATCGGGCAACAAGAAGGGCATGGGAGTGGACATCGGGCAACTGAAAGCAACCACAGAGAACAGAGAGGCCTGGAGAGGACCGGCCTACAGAGTATCCAAGAGCCGGACATGACTGAACCTGTGATTTATCTGATAATACACTGTAAGGGTGCCTACCCACTTGCGATTTTTTTTCCTGTGATGTTTTGCGTTTTTTCTCAAGAGCAATTAGTATAGAATGTGTTCTTGTCCATCTGGGTTTTTTTTTCTGTTTCGTGGGGTTTTTTCACATAGGAACTGTCAGTTGCATATGTCTCCTTATTTTTCTCTTAATGCACCCATGATTGTCAATGGAGGGCTGCAAAAAACGCGCGGAAAACGCGCAAAAAACGTGCGAAAACGCTGCATTTTTCACGCGCGAAAATCAGCAACACAAGTGGGTAGGCGCCCTAATACTTCTGTACTGCAATGCATTATTGCTTACCAGAATGGGACCTTTGTGATTATTCATGGGAACCCCTGCTCAGCATGGAAGTACATTTATGTCCTTGGGCAGGAATGGGTTAAAGGGGTTCTCTGCTGAAACATCCCTACCCAATTCTGACTAATATGACAGTAAGGCTGTTATTACATGAGTGCTAGCGCCTTCCTGATAATTGCTGGGCTGACCTTGTAAGTGCAGGTGTAGCTCGGCAATTAGCTCTAAATCAAGAGTATTAGCAGCGCCCTGTAATATCACCCCGAGGGAACGTCCGCACGGGAAATCTGCGGCATAGAAAGAAATGCAGCATCTGGAGTATACGGCGAGGCTTATCGGCAGTCCATCTTCTACTGCCCCCCCCCACCCCCCATAATGAGAATAGCTTGGATACAAGATGTGATACGGGCAGGCATGGAGGCTTTAGTACCCTGTTGTACCGCCTCTAGCTTGGATACAAGGTGTGATATGGGGAGCATGGAAGATGTTGTATGTTATGGACCATCACATCGGCAGGGGGCAGGGTTGAGGCATTCACCCCGAGGTCTCAGGACCCGAACACGGCCGTCGTCTGCGGACTTAAACCTCTTGTTTAAAAAATAAAGATACAAAACCCACATTTGGTAACATCCTAACCGGAACGACCCGAACCTTTAATGGAGCGCACTTTTTATCCGACACTGCAAACACTAAAAAAAAGAGCAAAAATGCATTTTTTGTTCATCTCCCAAGAAAACGCAATAAATGTGATTAAAAAAGCCATAACTACATAAAACTACGGCTCGTGCGAGAAACCGGCCGCCACGGCGCTGCGACCGTGGGAGAATACTGAAGGGGTGAGACTTTAAGAGCAGTGATGCAGAAAAAAAACTTGTCCATAAAAAAAATAACTAAACTTTGGGTATTATCATAGCGACCCCCGGAAGATGTCGCATCGTGATGCTGTAAGAGTAACACCGTGAAATGATTGGTCGCCCCTAAAAATAATAAAAGTTCTACAAACCCTCATTCGGCGCTTGGAAAAGTAAAACATTTCTGGCGTCTGAAAAGTGGAGATGAAAATCACAAAAAATCGTCCCTTCCTTCGGTGCACAATGGGCGGTCCTCCCTTACACAGGCGTTGCGGTAAGGTCCGCCATTTAAATCACAGCCGTGCTTTACTTTGATGAGGAGCGCTAAACACTCAGAACAGAGACCGCCCACAAATCACGGCGCTGAAAAGCGCTGCGCTCAAGGGGCTTTCTGAGCGGTCCCATTGAAAACAATAGGAGCGTTATACCGCAATTCAGCACTGCGCTAATCGCAGTACAAACCGTCTGTGTGAGCGAGGCCTAAGGGGTTAAGTGATCTCCTATCCTGTAAAGACGGGATAACCTATTGTGGTGGCCCTGCGACAGGTGCCATACAGCGACATCCACTCGTCTTTAGGACGTGACCGCACTCCAGCGGATGACACAACGCAGTCTGCTACTCTACTGCATCCTTTCATTGCCACAAGCTCTATAGTGCTTCTCTTCACACAGCCAAAGCAGTAAATGATGCAGCCGCCACTAGAGGGAGCTCTCTGCATACACATGTATACAGTTCCCACTGAAGTCATATATGAACATGTGCAACAGGCTCCCCCTAGTGGTGGTCAGCAGCCATGGTGGGATGACAGAAGACTCCCTGTTGGGTAGGTCTTCATTTTAGCTTTCCCAGAGACAGAATTGTCTTGCAGCATGGACATGTCGTATGACCGGCGTTACCGGGGGACTCTGCGACAGCGGATACACGCGAACCGCCAAAACACTCACGACTCTAATGGGTTTATTAGCCCCACGTGCCGCCGGCCTCTACCTGCACTGCAGCGGATAAACTCCCCCCGCCGAAAAACCAGACCCATTTATAGGCTGCGCATCAGCGGCACAAAGCGGGGGTCGTTACACAAGACACTCCGTGGACGAAGATGTTGTATAAACACTACATTTCCCACAATGCAACACGGCAGAGCGTGACGTGTACAGCTGCTGAACCAGCAGGGACTGGAGGACCTGAAGGAAAGCAGAAGGACTTGAGTGCAGCTCTGCATATGACTGCAGTAGAAGACAAACCGAACCCAAGGAGGATGTGAAGATACCAGCGAAACTACTACCTGAGGGCTTCCCCATCCACACATAAAACTTTATACCCCTCCCCCTTTATTACCCCCATCTAGCAGCGTTGGACTTCTTCGGCCATTTTGATCCGAGGCACTTCTTCATGTTGTAGATTCCACCAGGTGATGAGATCCTCCTGCAGGAATATCGGCCCCTGCGGACAGGAAGCTTCTTGTAGTTGCCGCAGATTAGATGGCGGTGCTGACATGTTCTGACCGGCTGAGAGGAAGGGGTCAGCGATTCATGCTGCTTGTGCCAAAGTCTGACCTCCTATCAGCAACAGAGATCTGGCTCCATCTGACCAGGAGATGTTTCTCCACTGCTCAGTGATACAAGTTTTGCGCTCTTTTGCCCGCTGGAGTCTTTCTGTTTCTCTTAGACACAATGGCGCTGGAACTGGTCGCCCGCTGTTATACCATCCGTGCGGAGGAACGGCGAGTTGTGCGTTCGGACACGTTAGTTGTGTTGTATTTGGTTTACTATGGTTGACCCCGGGTCTAATAAAGTAGTCAGGAGCTCTGTTAGAGCCCACACAGCTTTACTAGAGCCCCCCAACTACTTTATTAGAGCCCCCAACTAAGTAGTCAGGGGCTCTAATAAAGTAGTCAGGGGCTCTAATAAAGTAGTGAGGGCTCTAATAAAGTAGTGGGGGGCTCTAATAAAGCAGTGGGGGGCTCTAATAAAGGGCGGCTCCATACATATGAGCAGTACGTTCTGCTGCCACGTGTGCGTTGGGTCAGACTGTAGCCCCGTTGCCTGCAGGTATTCACTGTACAGTAACAGGTCTGAGCAGACGGTGACGGGTTACTGGCCGCCTGGCAGCCGCAGCGCGGGGCTGCATGTTATGTGTAAGCCCTGTCTATGCAGGAGGAACGTGACAATGACATTCTTTGTGTGCGGCCGTGAGATGAATGCTGCTTTGTGCTGAGAAGCCGCTTTATCCCGTGTAGATATTGTTGTATTCATGTTCAGTAGGGAGCGGATGAAACGTGGAAACTGTCCTGTAAGTGCGGCTTCTGCAGAGGAGAAGAGAAGATCAAACCTCAAGACTGGAAACACATGGAAATAGCAGGAGGAGAAACATAGCCGGACACAATAGTGAGAGCACTCCGCCAACCGACGGGGGGGGGGGGGGGGGGGCACTCCGCTAACCGATAGGGGGGGCACTCCAATAACCGACAGGGTGGGGCACTCCGCTAACCGACAGGGTGGGGCACTCCGCTAACCGACAGGGTGGGGCACTCCGCTAACCGACAGGGTGGGGCACTCCGCTAACCGACAGGGTGGGGCACTCCGCTAACCGACAGGGTGGGGCACTCCAATAACCGATAGGATGGAGTACTCCAATAACCGATAGGGTGGGGCACTCCAATAACCGATAGGCTGGGGCACTACGCCAACCGTTAGGGTGGGGCACTCTGATAACCGATAGGGTGGAGCACTACGCCAACCGTTAGGGTGGGGCACTCTAATAACCGATAGGCTGGGGCGCTCCGATAACCGATAGGGTGGGGCACTCTAATAACCGATAGGCTGGGGCACTCCAATAACCGATAGGGTGGGGCACTACGCCAACCGTTAGGGTGGGGCACTCTGATAACCGATAGGGTGGGGCACTCTAATGGTATAATACATATAAAGTGAGCATTCTAAATAAACTTCCATAAAGCTAAGTGCTCTCTAGTGACCAGAAGTGTGAGCATTCTAATACAGTGCAGAGCGGCTCTAGTGAATAGCAGATAAACTAATTACTATTGCGCCAAAGCTTAGCTGTAAGTTTTTGTGTAAATTAAACCAACCAATAGGGGACAGACTCCTAATTCAATGATAAACTGGCGCATCTTAAGACTGTCTACGTTTACGGTCTCACTTATAGACATTATTAGTGAATAAGCCTCAAGATCAACTACACAAGCCTAAGAAACAGCCGCGCCTCTCAGCCCTACATCATGGGGTTCTCCCGCGTTGGCCCTACTGTCCCGTCATCCCAGCCTCCGTTCTTACAACTTCTCACAGTCCCGGCTCCCGCTCATACCCGTAGTCCATGACTTGTGTTCACAAGAGGCCGGCCTTCTTCTGCGGTTGGCGGGAGGCAAATGACGGCAACAGTTCATCCTCTTATGCGGTTGGTTCTGTACCTTCAGCCCGTACTCTCATGGCCCTTTTGGTCCTGCCTTCACCCCCAGGCTTCAGAGCCTTTTCCTGCGCTGCTCACGCTGCTCAGCGTAAGAAGAAGCTCCTGCCGCGTAGCTGATCGCGGGACGCCAACTCCGAAACCTCACAGCTATGCGAAAAGCATCACGGAGGAAGATGGCTGCTTGATGACGGCATTCTTACCAGAGTCTAATGGGCTGCTGTCATGGGCTTAGTAGAGTGCAGTACCTAAGTACTGCAGTGTACTATCCTAGAGATCGAAGGAGTGCATCTCCAAGTTCCCTTCAGAGACTAAGAAATCGCGTCAGTGAAGCTTCATCTAAAAAATCCAGTTTAAAAAAACTCATTTTCCCCACAAAAACCCTTATAAAACGGATAAAACGCCAAATCGTAACGCCGCGGAATATTTTGCTGTTTATGTTGCACGGTGAACGCCGAAAAAAAAAAAAAAAAGTAACGCCAGAATTGAAAGGGTGAAATCCGCTGCGGATCCGCAATAAAAGCCGCACTTCAGGCGCAAATTTTGATAGGTTTTTTGGGTTACGGTGAGGAATTTGGGGCAGAACGTTGGTTGTGGTCATTCCAGCCTGGTGCAAATATAACTCAAAGTGGACGTCCGATTCACGGAGGGTTACCTGGCAGCGATCGATGGATCAGCGGTAACCGTTCTGGAAGGACAGGCAAGCAGTCGGCGGTCCCTGATACTTCCAGCTGTGGTCCGCGTCTTCGTCCTCCGGTATGGGAGAAGTTGCTTCTATTTCTGGCAGCGGTGGGGCACAAAATGGCGGCAGATGTCGGGCTTCTCTTGCAATGCAGTCTTTGTCTGTTTGGAGGTTCTTATAATTGTGCCCCTGTTAGTGGCTCCCCTAGTGTCCAGAGTAGTAATAGCGCCCCAGCAGTCAGTGCATTCACTTAGGCTCATCCCCACGGCTGGGAAAGTATTTTTAATGGGGTCTTATACATGAGAAAGTCGCGGCGAGTCCTGCCAGTGGGCGTTCCCTCGCAACGCATCACCCCTTGTTTTCAATGGGACAGGTAAACACATCACATGACCTCCACACGGCTGCCGGTCTTCTGATGCTGGTGAGAACCGCGCTGGAGGATCGCAGCCTCACCGAAGGGACGGGAGGCGGTTTATTCACAGAAAAATGCCTTGCATCCGCCGGTTGATTGCAGGAGCGCGACATCAGGAAAGCTTCATGGCCCAATATCTCGCACGGCCGTGTGCAGGAAGCCTGTTCCAGACGCCGATTCTGTAAGCTCAGACAGAACCCTGCACTCTTTCCTTCCCCCCGGACTCTTTCCTTCCCCCCGGACTCTTTCCTTCCCCCCGGACTCTTTCCTTCCCCCCGGACTCTTTCCTTCCCTCCGGACTCTTTCCTTCCCTCCCCCAGGACTCTTTTCTTCCTCCCCCCCCAGGACTCTTTTCTCCCCCCCCAGGACTCTTTTCTCCCCCCCCAGGACTCTTCTCTTCCCCCCCCAGGACTCTTCTCTTCCCCCCCCAGGACTCTTCTCTTCCCCCCCCAGGACTCTTTTCTTCCCCCCCAGGACTCTTTTCTTCCCCCCCAGGACTCTTTTCTTCCCACCCAGGACTCTTTTCTTCCCCCCCCCAGGACTCTTTTCTCCCCCCCCCCAGGACTCTCTTCTCCCCCCCCAGGACTCTCTTCTTCCCCCCCCAGGACTCTCTTCTTCCCCCCCCGGGACTCTCTTCTTCCCCCCCCCCCGGGACTCTCTTCTTCCCCCCCCCGGGACTCTCTTCTTTCCCCCCCCCCCCAGGACTCTCTTCCTCCCCCCCCAGGACTCTCTTCTTTCCCCCCCCCCCAGGACTCTCTTCCTCCCCCCCCCCCAGGACTCTCTTCCTCCCCCCCCCCAGGACTCTCATCCTCCCCCTCCCAGGACTCTCTTCCTCCCCCTCCCAGGACTCTCTTCCTCCCCCTCCCAGGACTCTCTTCCCCCCCCCCCAGGACTCTCTCCCCCCCCCCAGGACTCTCTTCCCCCTCCCCCCAGGACTCTCTTCCTCCCCCCCAGGACTCTCTTCTTCCCCCCCCCCCCCCCAGGACTCTCTTCTTCTTCCCCCCAGGACTCTCTTCTTCTTCCCCCCAGGACTCTCTTCTTTCCCCTTCCCCCCAGGACTCTCTTCTTCCCCCTCCCCCCCCCCAGGACTCTCTTCCCCCCCCAGGACTCTCTTCCTCCCCCCCCCCAGGACTCTCTTCCTCCCCCCCCCAGGACTCTCTTCCTCCCCCCCCCAGGACTCTCTTCCTCCCCCCCCCCAGGACTCTCTTCCTCCCCCCCCCCCAGGACTCTCTTCCTCCCCCCCCCAGGACTCTCTTCCTCCCCCTCAGGACTCTCTTTCCCCCCCCAGGACTCTCTCCCCCCCCCAGGACTCTCTTCCCCCCCCCAGGACTCTCTTCCTCCCCCCCAGGACTCTCTTCCTCCCCCCCCAGGACTCTCTTCCTCCCCCCCTCCAGGACTCTCTTCCTCCCCCCCCCAGGACTCTCTTCCTCCCCCCCCCCAGGACTCTCTTCCTGCCCCCCCCAGGACTCTCTTCCTCCCCCCCAGGACTCTCTTCCTTCCCCCCCAGGACTCTCTTCCTCCCCCCCCCAGGACTCTCTTCCTTCCCCCCCAGGACTCTCTTCCTCCCCCCCCAGGACTCTCTTCCTCCCCCCCCCCCGGGACTCTCTTCCTCCCCCCCCCCCGGGACTCTCTTCCTCCCCCCCCCAGGACTCTCTTCCTCCCCCCCCCCAGGACTCTCTTCCTCCCCCCCCCAGGACTCTCTTCCTCCCCCCCCCCTGGACTCTCTTCCTCCCCCCCCCCGGACTCTCTTCCTTCCCCCCCCCCCTGGACTCTCTTCCTCCCCCCCCCCCCCCGGACTCTCTTCCTCCCCCCCCCCCCCCGGACTCTCTTCCCCCCCCCCTGGACTCTCTTCCTTCCCCCCCCCCCCTGGACTCTCTTCCTTCCCCCCCCCCCCTGGACTCTCTTCCTCCCCCCCCTGGACTCTCTTCCTCCCCCCCCCTGGACTCTCTTCTTCCTCCCCCCAGGACTCTCTTCTTCCCCCTCCTCCCCCCAGGACTCTCTTCTTCCTCCCCCCAAGACTCTCTTCTTCCCCCTCCCCCCCCCCAGGACTCTCTTCTCCCCCTCCCCCCCCCCCCAGGACTCTTTCCTCCCGCCGGTGTTTGTGTTCTTGAAGCCACCTTCTGCACTCAGAGGACCCTGGACTCTTTATCTGTGTCCATACAAGGTACGCAGCGCAGATGCCGAGGGGGAGGAGTCCAGGGTTCCGTGTGATTTCCTGTGGTTACTAATTAACCTGTTAACTGCCTTGTACTCTCGGACTGCAGTCGCACCCGACCTGAGTACCGGGCAGTTGGCTCCTAGTTGTGTTCCTTGATCCCCTTCTGACTTCCAGCCCCAAACCTGCTCTGCTACATCAGCGCCATATCCCCTCCCCCTCCGTCATCACCAGTTGGTTGCGGCTTTAAGGATCTACGGCACATGTTGTTGAACCGCCTCTATACTGCATACCCGGCACAGCGCCACCCACTTTGTACAGGTGGTAAGTGGTATAGCGGTTCAATCCCGTTCACTTAATCCCTTCCCGAGATGATCTGTTAACCCTTTAAATGCTGCTGTCAATCCCGACATCTGCATTTAAATGCCCCGATCAGTATTCTGGAGCCCCATGTGGCCCCTCGTGCCCTTCAGTTGCCCTGCAGCCTTCTGAAGGCCCCCTGGGTTGCCATAACTGATTGCCTGTGGTGTGCCTTGATAGGCTGCCAGTCAGGATGTGGTATAATGCAATACTATGGTACTGCATGAGTGACCGACCAATCACAGCCCACGGGAGGAGGATAGCAGAACTCTGATGTGGCCCCTTCTTCTTGGGCCCCTGTAGGCACCTTTATGTAGTTTCAGGAATTTTTCAGGCCCTACAAAATCACATCGTAACCATGGCAACGGTCGTTAGTCCTCTTGTAACAGCAACAGCCACAGCACCCCCACAACAGTGCAGGAGCAGCACCCCCACAACAGTGCAGGAGCAGCACCCCCATAAGGGCCACACAGCACCCCTATAAGGGCCACACAGCACCCCTATAAGGGCCACACAGCACCCCCATAAGGGCCACACAGCACCCCTATAAGGGCCACACATCACCCCTATAACAGTTGCAGCTATAGTGACTCCATACCAGTATTAACAGCTGTGCCCCAAACAAGGATAACCACACTGCCATCATCCGGATACCAGCCTCGGCACCTCCATACCAGCCGCAGCGCCCCCCACAACAATAGCGCCATCCACAGTTGTCTCGTTACCATGCCCCCATATCCGTGCTGGCCCCAGCTGATAATCCAGTCCGGGGGCTGCAGGCAGATACGGCGGTGATACGGCCCCTCCCGCGCCCATCCTGTTTGCTGTCTCCTCGTTCACCCGTGAGACGTTAAACTCTCCGTGAAGTTCAGTAAATCCGTTAATCTGCGGGTCACATGCAGTCCGGCCGCTAGAGGCCGCTGGAGAAGCATCACCGTCCGCAGAGCTCCTCCACCAGACTCCTCAGCAGCCCCCGGAGGGAGCGGACATCGCGGGATCTGTGACGCTGCCGCCCTCTAGTGGTGACTGAGGGATTGTTCACCTCGTGAGTAGTTAGTAATGATGGAATAATCCTCACAGTGCCAACTATTGGAAGGGCTTCCCTAAGAGTCAATATCTGACCTGTGCAGGGACTACTGAGGGGCACTATTACTGTGAGGGGTCACTGAGGAGCACTATGACTGTGAGGGGTCACTAAGGGGCAATATTACTGTGAGGGGTCACTGAGGGGCACTATTACTGTGAGGGGTCACTGAGGAGCACTATTACTGTGAGGGGTCACTGAGGAGCACTATTACTGTGAGGGAGTCACTGAGGGGCACTATTACTGTGAGGGGTCACTGAGGGGCAATATCACTGTGAGGGGTCACTGAGGGGCACTATCACTGTGAGGGAGTCACTGAGGGGCACTATTACTGTGAGGGGTCACTGAGGGCACTATTACTGTGAGGGGGTCACTGAGGGGCAATATCACTGTGAGGGGTCACTGAGGGGCAATATTACTGTGAGGGGGTCACTGAGGGGCACTATTACTGTGAGGGGGTCACTGAGGGGCACTATTACTGTGAGGGGGTCACTGAGGGGCACTATTACTGTGAGGGGGTCACTGAGGGGCACTATTACTGTGAGGAACTCACTGAGGAGCACTATTACTGTGAGGAGGTCACTGAGGGGCACTATAATTGTGAGGGAGTCACTGAGGGGCACTATCACTGTGAGGGAGTCACTGAGGGGCACTATCACTGTGAGGGAGTCACTGAGGGGCACTATCACTGTGAGGGGTCACTGAGGGGCACTATCACTGTGAGGGGTCACTGAGGGGCACTATTACTGTGAGGGGTCACTGAAGGGCACAATTACTGTGAGGGAGTCACTGGGGGGCACTATGACTGTGAGGGAGTCACTGGCGGGCACTGTGACTGTGAGGGGTCACCGAGGAGCACTATTACTGTGAGGGGGTCACTGAGGGGCACTATTATTGTGAGGGGGTCACTTAGGGGCACTATTATTGTGAGGGGTCATTGAAGAGCACTATTACTGTGAGGGTGTCACTGAGAAGCACTATTACTGTGAGGGGGTCATTGAGGAGCATTATTACTGTGAGGGAGTCACTGAGGGGCACTATCACTGTGAAGGGTTACCGAGGGGCACTATTACTGTGAGGGAGTCACTAAGGAGCACTATCACTGTGAGGGGTCACTGAGGAGCACTATTACTGTGAGGGGTCACTGGGGGGCACTATTACTGTGAGGGAGTCACTGAGGGGCACTATTACTGTGAGGGAGTCACTGAGGGGCACTATTACTGTGAGGGAGTCACTGAGGGGCACTATTACTGTGAGTGGTCACTGAGGGGCACTATCACTGTGAGGGAGTCACTGAGGAGCACTATTACTGTGAGGGGTCACTGAGGGGCACTATTACTGTGAGGGGTCACTGAGGGGCACTATCACTGTGAGGGAGTCACTGAGGGGCACTATTACTGTGAGGGGTCACTGAGGGGCAATATCACTGTGAGGAGATCACTGAGGGGCACTATTACTGTGAGGAGTCACTGAGGGGCACTATTACTGTGAGGGGGTCACTGAGGGGCACTATTACTGTGAGGAGTCACTGAGGGGCACTATTACTGTGAGGGAGTCACTGAGGAGCACTATGACTGTGAGGGGGTCACTGAGGAGCACTATTATTGTGAGGGGTCACTGAGGAGCACTATTATTGTGAGGGGTCACTGAGGAGCACTATTACTGTGAGGGGTCACTGAGGGGCACTATTAGTGTGAGGGAGTCACTGAGGGGCACTATTACTGTGAGGGAGTCACTGAGGGGCACTATTACTGTGAGGGAGTCACTGAGGAGCACTATTACTGTGAGGGATCACTGACGGGCACTATTACTGTGAGGGGTCACTGAGGGGCACTATTACTGTGAGGGAGTCACTGAGGGGCACTATTACTATGAGGGAGTCACTGAGGGGCACTATTACTGTGAGGGATCACTGACGGGCACTATTACTGTGAGGGATCACTGACGGGCACTATTACTGTGAGGGATCACTGACGGGCACTATTACTGTGAGGGAGTCACTGAGGGGCACTATTACTTTGAGGGGTCACTGAGGAGCACTATTACTTTGAGGGGTCACTGAGGAGCACTATTATTGTGAGGGGTCACTGAGGGGCACTATCACTGTGAGGGGTCACTGAGGGGCACTATAATAATAAAGTTTATTTGTATAGCGCCAACATATCCCGCAGCGCTTGCATAGACAGGGGGATACAGAAAGACAAAAGTACAAACATTACAGAACCACGGTTACATAGTAATCAGCTGATGGAGACAATAGGGGTGAGGGTCCTGCTCCAACGAGCTTACATACTACAAGTAATGGGGGTGAGGGTCCTGCTCCAACCAGCTTACATACTACAAGTAATGGGGTGATACAGAAGGTAAAGGGGCTAGAGATGTGCAGGTATGGCGGGGTGGAGAGTGAGGGGTGATATACACATAGACAATGGTCAGACATTTAGCCGTGTGACGGCAGGATCAGTATGACTGCTGGAGCGGTTTATGGTGGCTAGCAGGGATTGCAGTCAGTAGGTCAGGGAGCATGTTATCAGGCGGAGTACAGAGAGGTTTGTTTAGGGAATGTGGTATGCCTCCCTGAAGAGGTGCGTTTTTAGAGCACGCCTGAAGTTCTGTGAGTCCTGGATTGCTCGGGTATCCTTTGGTAGTGCGTTCCAGAGGACCGGTGCTGCTCTGGAGAAGTCTTGGAGGCAGGAATGAGAAGTTCTAATTAAAGGGGCGCTCAGTCTGGTTTCATTAGCAGAGCGGAGAGCCCGGGCTGGTTGATGGATTGAGATGAGTGATGCAATATAGGGGGGCGCTGCACTGTGGATGAGGGATACAATGTAGGGGGCGCTGCGCTGTGGAGCGCTTTGTGGATGAAGGTTCTGAGTTTAAATTGAATTCTGTATGTAACGGGCAGCCAGTGCAGTGACCGGCACAGGGCAGAGGCGTCCGAGTAGCAGCTGGACAGGAAGATGAGCCTGGCTGCCGCATTCAGGATGGATTGGAGAGGGTAGAGTCTGGTGCAGGGGGGCCGATCAGCAACGAGTTGCAATAATCGAGGCAGGAGTGGATGAGGGCGACAGTAAGCGTTTATAACATGTCCACAGTGAGAAAAGAGCGGATTCTAGCGATGTTCTTGAGGTGCAGCTGACATGTTCGGGCCAGAGATTGGATGTAGGGGGTGAAGGAGAGATCAGAATCAAATATGACCCCAAGGCAACTGGCATGTGTTCTAGGAGTTATGGTGGCGCCACACACTGAGATGGAGATGTCAGGAGGAGGTCGGTTAGTGGAGGGCGGAAATACCAGCAGGTCAGTTTTAGAGAGGTTTAGTTTTAGGTAGAGAGAGGACATGGTGTTAGAGACAGCGGACAGACAGTTAGTGATGTTTTGGAGTAAAGGTGCAGAGATGTCACGGGAAGAGGTGTATAGCTGGGTGTCGTCAGCATACAGGTGGTATTGGAGGCCAAATCTACTGATGGTTTGTCCAATAGGGGCTGTGTAGATGGAGAAAAGGAGGGGGCCGAGGACAGAGCCCTGGGGGACCCCAACAGCAAGGGGAAGAGGAGGGGAGGGGGCCGAGGACCGAGCCCTGGGGGGACCCCAACAGCAAGGGGAAGAGGAGGGGAGGTAGAGCCAGCAAAGGAGACACTGAAAGAGCGGTCAGATAGGTAGGAAGAGAACCAGGAGAGGGCAGTGTCCTTTAGGCCAATGGAGCGTAGCATACTGAGGAGGAGTTTGTGGTCAACAGTGTCAAATGCTGCGGAGAGGTCGAGGAGGATCAGTAGGGAGTAATCGTCCCTCGATTTGGCTGTCAGTAGGTCATTGGATACCCTTGTAAGGACAGTTTCTGTCGAGTGTTGAGGTCGAAAGCCAGACTGTAGGGGGTCTAGGAGAGAGTGCTCTGATAGGTAGCTTACAAGGCGGGAGTAAACCAGGCGTTCTAGTAGTTTGGAGATGAAGGGGAGGTTTGAGATGGGTCGGTAGTTGGCAGCATCAGTCGCGTCCAGAGTCGGCTTCTTTAGCAGTGGGGATATGATGGCGTGTTTGAAAGAAGAGGGAAAGATGCCAGAGGTCAGAGAGAGGTTGAATATAGTGGTGAGATGGGAGATGACCACTGGGGAGAAGGAACGGAGGAGGTGTGAGGGGAGAGGGACCGGAGGAGGTGTGAGGGGAGGGGGTCGCTAGCGCAGGTGGTGGGGCGAGCAGAGAAGAGCAATTTGGAGACTTCTTCCTCTGTCGCTGGTCTGAGTACAGACAGTGAGCAGGAGCTAGATGCAGTGCTGACAAGACTAGGGTCAGGGCTAGTCTGGGATTGGGAAGTTATTTCCTGACGGATGTCATCAATTTTCTTTTTGAAGTAAGCAGCCAGCTCTTCAGCACTGAGATCTGTCACCGGGGGCTGCGGTTTAGGGCTGAGAAGGGAGTGAAAAGTATCAAAGAGCCGTTTAGGGTTGTGCGATAATGAGGAGACTAGAGAGGTGAAGTAGACTTGTTTGGCGCGGTGGAGGGCGAGGTTGTAGGTTCTGAGCATGAATTTGTAGTGGAGGAAGTCTGCGGACGTTTGCGATTTCCTCCACAGCCGTTCAGCACTTCTAGAGCACCGCCGGATGAAGCGCGCTTGAGGCGTGAGCCAGGGTTTCCGCGGTCTACATCGAATGGCTCGGGTCCTGGGGGGCGCCGCTTCATCCAGGGCATGTTTGAGAGCGGTGTTGTAGTGAGCGGCAGCCAGGTTGGGGCAGGTGAGGAGAGAGATGGGGGACAGAGAGGACTGTAGGGATTCAGCAAAGTCCTGGGTGTGAATGGCCTCAAAGTTCCTGTAGGTACTGTAGGTAGGTGGGTGTGGAGAGATGTTGGGGAGCGTGACAGAGTAAGAGAGGAGGTTATGGTCCGAGAGCGGGAGAGGGGAGGTAGTGTAATGGGAAGCAGAGCAGAGACGGAGGAAGACCAGATCAAGAGTGTTGCCATCCCTGTGAGTGGGAGAGGCCGAGGGAGGAGGTGAGCGAAAGAAGCTGAGAGGCAGATGGGGAGTTGGGGTCATTAGTGGGGATGTTAAAATCACCTAAGATGAGGGTTGGAATTTCACAGAATAGGAAGTGGGGGAGCCAGGCAGCAAAGTGGTCCAAAAACAGGCGAGCAGCACCTGGGGGGCGGTAGATAACTGCTGCTCACATGGACAGCGGGCGGAAAAGCCGTAGCCTATGTACCTCAAATGATGGAAAAGTGAGTGAGGGTACAGGGGGGATGACCTGGTAGGTGCATTTCGGGGAAAGAAGAGCACCTACTCCTCCGCCACGCCTGTCATCTGGTCTCGGGGTATGGGAGAACTGCAGGCCATTGTAAGACAGTGCAGCAGGGGAGGCCGTGTGAGACTGCTTTATCCACATTTCTGTTAGAGCTAGCAGGTTTAGAGATTTAGCAGTAAAATAGTCGTGGATGGTGGGGAGTTTATTACATGCTGACTGGCAGTTCCAGAGCGCACATTTAAAGGAGTCAGGGGAGGGTATGCATGGGCTAGCAGTTGGGCTTGGGGATTTTCTTAGTGAGTCAGGTAGGGGGTGATAGCTAGGAGCAGTGGAGGGTGGGCCAGGATTGGGAGAGATCCCCAGCAGCTAGTAGCAGCAGGATAGTTAGGGTTAGCAGATGATTAGGAGATTTATGAGGAAGACTGTTATTTTTGTTAGTGGCATGAGGGGGTTTGAGGCTAAGCAAGAAGGTAAAGAGTGCATGCGAGCTGTGCATAGGTGAGGACAGGAGAGAGGGGCTAATGTGAATAGAGTGCCACAGAGGTGGGCACTTGAAAGAAGTTCTGAAACTGAGAGCAAGGATGAGAACAGAGGTGACAGCATTAGCGATAGCTTTGAAGTGCAAACCATTAAGGCAGAGTTTGTGGCCTACCTGTCTAACTGCCATGATGGAACTGTATCATACTTTCTCAGCTCATACTTTAATACAGCTCATTCGCGTGGCATGCATGCTTACACTGATATTATAGTGAAAGTTTAAGGTACGACTAGGAAACAGCTGGGAGTGGCTAATCAGGTTCCAATTGACTGGCCAGCTGACTTTAGCATTGCAAACCTAATGACCAAAAGGGGGGGGGGGAGGGGGGATTTATTGCTCTCCTTAGATAAGGAAAGCATCTCTGCAAGGATGGGTGAAAGATGCCATTTGGGGGAGGTGGATGGCAGAGGTGACTAAAAGTAAAGTTTCATTTACCGATGCAAACAGATGAAATGCAAAATACACAATTCACAGCAAGCAAGCAGCACAGAGGATTTAAGCAGAGGGAGATAGTTAGAGTTCAGCTTGGAGTGGGATGGTGCAGAAATGAACGTACCGATGCAAACAGATGAAATGCAAAATACACAATTCACAGCAAGCAAGCAGCACAGAGGATTTAAGCAGAGGGAGATAGTTAGAGTTCAGCTTGGAGTGGGATGGTGCAGAAATGAACGTACCGATGCAAACAGATGAAATGCAAAATACACAATTCACAGCAAGCAAGCAGCACAGAGGATTTAAGCAGAGGGAGATAGTTGGAGTTCAGCTTGGAGTGGGATGGTGCAGAAATGAACGTACCGATGCAAACAGATGAAATGCAAAATACACAATTCACAGCAAGCAAGCAGCACAGAGGATTTAAGCAGAGGGAGATCGTTGGAGTACAGCTTGGAGTGGGATGGTGCAGAAATGAACGTACCTGTTGAGAGAGAAAGAAGGTAGATGGATGTTATTAACTGCCATGATGGAACTGTATCATACTTTCTCAGCTCACACTTTAATACAGCTCATTCGCGTGGCAGCCACCTGCGTGGCATGCAAGCTTACCCTGTCACTGTGAGGGGTCACTGAGTGGCACTATTACTGTAAGGGAGTCACTGAGGGGCACTATCACTGTGAGGGGAGTCATTGAGGGGCACTATTACTGTGGAGGGGTCACTGAGGGGCACTATTACTGTGAGGGGTCACTGAGGGGCACTATTACTGTGATGGGTCACTGAGGGGCACTATTACTGTGAGGGGTCACTGAGGGGCACTATTACTGTGAGTGGGCACTGAGGGGCACTATTTCTGTGAGGAGGTCACTGAGAGGCACTATTACTGTGAGGGGGTCACTGAGGAGCACTATTACTGTGAGGGGTCACTGAGGAGCACTATGACTGTGAGGGGTCACTGAGGAGCACTATGACTGTGAGGGAGTCACTGAGGAGCATTATTACTGTGAGGGGGTCACTGAGGGGCACTATGACTGTGAGGGGTCACTGAGAAGCACTATGACTGTGAGGGGTCACTGAGGGGCACTGTGACTGTGAGGGGTCACTGAGGGGCACTATTACTGTGAGGAGGTAACTGAGGAGCATTATTACTGTGGGGGGGGGGGCACTGAGTGGCACTATGACTGTGAGAGGTCACTGAGGAGCACTATTACTGTGAGGGAGTCACTGAGGAGCACGATGACTGTGAGGGGTCACTGAGGAGCACTATGACTGTGAGGGGCACTGTGACTGTGAGGGGTCACTGAGGGGCACTATTACTGTGAGGAGGTCACTGAGGAGCACTATTACTGTGAGGAGTCACTGAGGAGCACTATTACTGTGAGGAGGTCATTGAGGGGCACTATAACTGTGAGGAGGTCACTGAGGGGCACTATTACTGTGAGGGGTCACTGAGGGGCACTATTGATGTGAGGAGGTCACTGAGGGGCACTATTACTGTGAGGAGGTCACTGAGGGGCATTATTACTGTGAGGGGTCACTGAGGGGCACTATTATTGTGAGCAAGTCACTGAGGAGCACTATTACTGTGAGGGAGTCACTGAGGGGCACTATTACTGTGAGGGGATCACTGAGGGGCACTATTACTGTGAGGGAGTCACTGAGGGGCACTATTACTGTGAGGGGTCACTGAGGGGCACTATTACTGTGAGGGGTCACTGAGGGGCACTATTACTGTGAGGGATCACTGACGGGCACTATTACTGTGAGGAGGTCACTGAGGGGCACTATGACTGTGAGGGGGTCACTGAGGGGCACTATTACTGTGAGGGGGTCACTGAGCGGCACTATTACTGTGAGGGGGTCACTGAGGGGCACTATTACTGTGAGGGGGTCACTGCGGGGCGCTCTTACTGTGAGGAGGTCACTGAGGAGCACTATTACTGTGAGGGGTCACTGACAGGCACTATTACTGTGAGGAGGTCACTGAGGGGCACTATTACTGTGAGGAGGTCACTGAGGGGCACTATTACTGTGAGGAGGTCACTGAGGGGCACTATTACTGTGAGGAGGTCACTGAGGGGCACTATTACTGTGAGGCGTCACTGAGGGGCACAGTTACTGTGAGGGGTCACTGAGGGGCACTATTATTGTGAGGGGTTCACTGAGGGGCACTATTACTGTGAGGGGGTCTCTGTGGGGCGCTCTTACTGTGAGGAGGTCACTGAGGGGCACTATTACTGTGAGGGGGTCACTGAGGGGCACTATGACTGTGAGGGGGTCACTGAGGGGCACTATGACTGTGAGGGGTCACTGAGGGGCACTATTACTGTGAGCGGTCACTGAAGGCGACAATCACTCCTTAGGAGACACTAGGTGTGTCACTTAGTGTAAAAGGAAGCCAAATATTAAAAGAATTGTCATTGTGTTGTTTGCTATTCATTGTTGGGAGGTGGGACAAGTCTCCATGACAACAGAGCAGATGACATCAGGATGTGTCAGTAGTGCAGCCTCTGGCTTCTAGTGACATCTTGGTATACTCTGCACTATAGGGCCGGTTAGTACATTCTTATGTTAGGCCTGCTGGGAGGTGAAGCAGAATGTATTGCTGCGGTATATTACATCCAGTGTAGGGGGGTGACTGCTATAACGGCTGTTTTGGATCGTGCGGTAACAGGTCTGGGGGAGATATTTATATTGCGTTGCGGTTTTGTTACATGAAGTATTAATATGGGCTTTGGCGCCCTCTAGCGGGCATAACGTGTTATTGCTTGTCATTTCTAATCTCACTGAATTAGATGAGCTAATTCCCATTGGCTGCAGGGTATCATGTGGGACGTTTGGAGGTCTCAGCACCGTAGTGAGGTGCACGGGCTCCAGGTGTGCAGCAGGTCTCACCAGAAGAGACGTGGGAGGCATTGGCTGCCTGCTGAGTTAGGCCCACAGACATGACCACACTGACGTCAGGCCTGTGGCTTCTAGAAACGAGGACTTGCTGTTCAGATGACGGGTCTTCTCACACTAGCAAACACAGGGAGCATGTTGGCGTCCTGACGGGTACAGTATGAGGTCCACAGGATCGGCCATGACTAGACAAGGCTTACAGCCTGAAGAGAGGTTAGAGACTAGGAGCCCCTGTGCCTATTGGGGTATCCCCACCATGGTCCTGACGTTCGAGACCCCCAGGTGTTTGCCCGCAGTCATGGGAATGACCCTTCAAGTAGCAAGCCTGGGTTCTACGTTGAATTGAGCGTTTCCACCTACGAGGACTTCTGCATCGCCATCTTTGGTAGGACGCTGTTCTGTGTGCTGGCATCATTATTGAATACGTGTACGGCTGACACCTGCGAGGAAGGGGATGAAAACGGACCGTCTGAAGGACTCTGCATCGCTCCTGTAAGAGGTGGCTTTGTTTGCCATCATTTTGGTATACATATCTGGTTCAGGTCTGTGCCCCCTCAGTGCCAGCAGGGACAACCCGTAGCCAGCGCAGCGCACAAAGTCATCCCCATCGCCTTGGTAACCAGGGTGTGGTGTATATATTGGAGGACGGTGTCCAAACCCTGGGAGGGTCATGTAGTGACCCGAGAAGTAGTCCGGCGTGAGTCTGTGAGCACGTGGCCTATGGCTGAGAGCGGAGACGTCTTTCTGCAGTCCACGAATTGTTCCCTCCAACTCAGCGATAAGTTAATAAATGAGTTGGATGCACAAGGTAAGTGATCCCCGTTGATCCCCGCGGAGGTGAGACCGAGACTGGTAAACTGGGACGAGATCTAGTTGGTGACAGCGGAGGATCAAGAGGTGTCTGAGAGGCCGACCCAGAATACTGGGCGGATGATGTGGACACAAAGTTCTCCCTGGAGGACTCCAACCCTCAGGCTGCAGGTAGGTCCCTGACCCTCCCCAGAGACTACACCATCTACAGGCCGATCCTGGACGCTGCGCCCCGCCTCTTCTCGCACTACTACCACCTTCCAACAGACGGTGAGCTGGGACATTGCTAAGTGTTGTGATCTCAGCATCCAACTCCGGGTGTTTATTGGTTCTCGGTTGGAGCATCAGTGAGCTGTACCATGTTTCGGCACCGCCAGCTCTACTGCAGAGCTCTGACCGGGCTCTTCATCAGGCCTACGGCCCAACAGCAGAGTTCATGTTGTCAATACCCTGGGATGGGTATGTAGTCCAAGTCACACTGGCTGTACCCACCTGAGCCTCAGTAAAACCCCAATCACCTGAATTTAGGGAGGGCCCAAACACCCCCTTGGGGCTCGGTTTCATCCAGCACTATTGTCCTACTGCAGGCCTCCAACCATCCCGGATCCGGGGCCACGGTCACAGATTTCAGGGACAAACCCTTCCAAGTTTAATTGTTCCCTTGACACCTTGACGGAGGAAGGAGACAACGTGTCTCCTGCTTGGGCCTCGATGGTAGTCCCTATAGCGGCAGCCGGGAATGGAGGTAAGTCTATAGCGGCAGCCGGGGATGGAGGTAAGTCTATAGCGGCAGCCGGGGATGGAGGTAAGTCTATAGCGGTAGCCGGGGATGGAGGTAAGTCTATAGCGGTAGCCGGGTATAGGGGTAAGTCTATAGCGGCAGCCGGGAAAGGAGGTAAGTCTTAGTGGCAGCCGGGGATGGAGGTAAGTGCACAAAACTGACAACAGGATGTGGAATATTTAGCAATGCAAAGTAGCATTGTATCCCGTCCTGGAGATTACGTCCCCCGACCATTCTGGTACAGTTTTTGGAAATGCGCTGGAATGTACGAGGAAAGAGGGGAATTCTGGGACAGCAGATGATGAGGAAGGATGCCAAATGTCTCCGTTCATCTGCTGAGGGAGCGGGAACGGTTAATCCTGAGTCTTGGGGGGCGGAGGTGTGGATTGGGTTTCTGGAGCCTTTGTCAGGCTGAGCCCTCTGTACGGCTGGATTTCTCTACGCGGGGTGATACACAAGCCGAGTGACACCGTAACCTGAGCCTGACATAATTATACCGGTGATACAGGCAGCAGACGCGCAGACTGCGGGCCTTATGGGAAGCGCGATGTCCTCCTACTCCCGGGACCCCGGCCGACCGCCCACCGTCCACAGATACATATGGCCATAGTCACCGCCATCACATGACGTTCGGTCCGTTTCTTCACTCCGTGACTCCATTACATCACATTCCTCTCCTTGATGGCACATTTTTGAGGATCATCCTTCTTAGAGGAACCAACTAGACCCCCCGTTCGCAACTCGGAGGTCATGTATGTCTTAAGAAGGTGTCTACATCAATCCAAGGTAAGAAGACAAGTATACATATAGAATACATGACGTCATCTGGGGGGCACTGGAGGGTATGATATATGGGTCGGACCAGAGGGTGGTGATGCCAGTCACATGACATGATGTACACGAGGGATATATATAACATCAGAATAGCACCCTCTAGTGGTGAGTGTTGTACAGACACATCCCAACTCCCAGACCCACCACCCCGAAGCCCCTGCCATAGAGCGGCACATATGGGGCCCCTGGGGCCAGAAGCCACAGATTCCCATTCCAGTATAGGAAGCATGAAGCGAGGTTTGGCGGTCGGAGTTCTTCTGGGGTCTCACTGCCAACTGGGGTTACCCTGTCGTGAATAATCATAGAGGCAGCCATGTTTTAGGGGCTTCCAGCAGGCAAAGAGGAGCAATGATTTAACTCTTTGGGGCCTCATGTTAATGCGCCCCCAGCAGGCATGTTGGGAAATCACCGGGATCGCATCATGTTATAAGGTTTAACCCCATAGTGACCGGCCCATCGTGTTTCTATGTAAAAACATGCATCCTCTGGGGATTAAAGCCCCGCAGACTCTGGACGTGACAGCTCCATGCTGTCGGTGCCCGGAGGTAGCCAACATCCTCAAGCTGTCATCCCGGGCCGCGGGACCCCTCCCCCGGTCACGTGATCACCGGTACCATGTGATCCACCGGATACTGGTGATCGCATTAAAGTCAATGTAAAGTTTAAAAAAAGTTAAAGTATCAGCTCCCCCTACGGATCGGATCCATGAGGCGAGCTGAGGATACTCACCCCCACCCTTCACGATGTCCCGCGGCGTTCTCATCCTCCCCTGGACCTGACGCCGGCATCTGCGGGAAATTTAAAAACTCCCCGCTCCCAGCTAGTATGATTAGCCGAGAGCAGGAAGCTGTCACCGGGAGGCGCTGTATGCAGTTCCTGGTCACATGATCACTGCTGTCCAATAAATAACAGCGATCACGTAAAAGTTAAAAAAAAGTGTAAAAGGAATAAAAATAAAAAACGTTAGTTTCATCTCCCCTCTTGGATCGTATCCGCGGGGGGAGATGATATTCTGTCCCTAAGGCCCCCGGATTTATCTGCGGATTTTACCCTGGCTTCTGTGCACATGCCCGTCGCCAAAATGATGGACTCATGCGCAAAAGCCGCAGATTGGCGGGATAATATAAAATCTTCCCGCTCTTGGCTACCGAACGTGGCCGAGAGCTTGGATATCTCACGGGGGGCTGCGGTACGTGGTTCTTGGTCACGTGATCAGCGTTATCATGGCGATCACGTAAAAATGATAAAGTTTCACCTCTATTCACGGATCCGATCCGTGAGGGGAGGTAAAATGACTTACCTGAGGCCTCCGGCGATGTCCCCCCACAGGATTCTTATCGCGGTGCAGTGACCGAGGAGCGGGCCACAGCCTAGGAGACAGCGGGGTAGAGTTTGGGCCTTGTCACGGTGGCTCTACTGTCTCCCACCCGGAGGGCAACCGGTGACACGTCCAAGGGCCGGGGGCAGGTTAATAAAGGGGAACCCAAGTAATGGATTACCTTGGGTCCTGTTTTGTCTTGTGACGCCACTATTTCTTCCACAGCGGGGAGTTCCTGGATGGTGGAGTAAATCCACACACATGGATACTGGTTAAGATATGGCCTCCGGAAACGGACGGCGACCGGTCGTTATACTTAACTTCATGGACAGGAATAATTTTATTAGCTTCTTGGCTAGTGATGTGACCGGGAGGACTCCTTCACCAGGCCGTCCTCTCGGCCTCCTTCACCAGGCCGTCCTCTCGACCTCCTTCACCAGGCCGTCCTCTCGGCCTCCTTCACCAGGCCGTCCTCTCGGCCTCCTTCACCAGGCCGTCCTCTCGGCCTCCTTCACCAGGCCGTCCTCTCGGCCTCCTTCACCAGGCCGTCCTCTCGGCCTCCTTCACCAGGCCGTCCTCTCGGCCTCCTTCACCAGGCCGTCCTCTCGGCCTCCTTCACCAGGCCGTCCTCTCGGCCTCCTTCACCAGGCCATCCTCTCGGCCTCCTTCACCAGGCCGTCCTCTCGGCCTCCTTCACCAGGCCGTCCTCTCGGCCTCCTTCACCAGGCCATCCTCTCGGCCTCCTTCACCAGGCCGTCCTCTCAGCCTCCGCCATTCTGTGTCTGTGGGTTTATAGTACCGACACACAGCTGCCTTGTCCTCCTATCTCTGACAGGACCAGAACAGAACACACATATATGAAGCCTCATCACGTGACAGACAAAAGGATACAAAACCAGACAGTCATCCACCTACCAGACACTTAACTCATTCAGTGCTGCAGCGATGCAATGCACACCATTCTTTCAACATGAAAGACACTGACAGCACAATACAGAGCATACTCACCATTCAGGAGGGGCCCCGTTGTACTGGGCCACTACAGCGGACCTTTCCCCATCTTCGGCGCGTGCACCCGTTGCCAAAACAGCAGAGGCAAGCGCAAAAGCTGGGGAGGGCCCAGGAAATTTAAAATCTCCTTGCACCTGAGTACTAAAAGTAGTTTAGAGCCTGGAGCCGTGAGTGAGGGCCGCGGTGAGCGGTCATGTGATCGCCGTTATGTAATGGATAATGGCGATCACTTAAAAATTAAAAGACAGTTGAAGTTTGATGCTCCTTTCAGTTTGGGCCCCGTTGTGCATCTAGACATAAGATTAGGGCCACAATGGGGATGTTTCTGCACACAGGTCAAACAGGTATCCATTTTGGGGTGTAAATCCTCACTTTCATGTGCATTATAGAAAAAAATATGTATTTAAAATGACATTTTCAAAAACATGACATTTTATCTTTTCTCCTCCAAATTGCATTGACTCCTGTATAGAAACAGTGGGGTCAAAATCCTCCGGACCCTTCAGTGAGTACATTAAGGGGTGTAGTTTATAAAATGGGGTCATTGTGGGGGTCTCTATCGTTCTGACACCGATGAGCCTTTACAAAGTCTTCCTCAAAATGTTCATGTTAAATTTGTACGTCCCCTAAATGGTTAAAAAAACAAACGCTTTTCCAATGTGCTTCCAGAATAAAGTACACAGATGGAAATATATATCCTATCAAACATTAGTGCGGCATGTTTGCATGTATTTGAGATATTGCAATTGAAAATGTGAAAAAAATGACAATTTTTTCAAAATTTCCCCAGTTTTGGCGCCTTTAATAAATATATACAAGTTCTATTGGACTATTTTCACCAACTAAATGAAGTACAAAATGTGGCGAAAAAACAGACTCACTTGGAGATGCAAGACCTTTACGGAGTCATTCTATGTTACAGTGACACACGTCAGATCTCCAAAATTTGGCCTGGTCATTAAGGGGTTAACTTCTGATATTGCAACTTGTTATAACCCAGAGGGAACTAGAAGGTGGGAAGTAAGATGGGACCCAGGAGCCCCACATCTGATAATGCTGCTTTACACGTGACCACGTCGCCGCCAGTTGTTTGCGCAGAGCGTTTACACAGGTAGATCACCGCTGACTTTGCTGACTTCTCGCTCAGCGCTTCACATTCTGTCAGGGGGAGCGTTCACACACAGCGAGCGGTCCGCGATTCGGCGATGTTTTTTAAGGGAATAGTAAATAATGTTCTTGTATTCAGATGTAACGGTTATCGGGCATTTCATGCATTTGAAGACCTTTGCGCGATCGTCGTCCTGTGTAAATGGCCCTTAGGACTTCTGACCCGAGCAGGCATCAGGCAGAGATGTGAATCCCCATCTGCTAATGTAATCAAGTGACATCACTGGGCCAATCATGATGACATCACTAGTGTTCTACTGACTATAGCTGGACGACAGCGCTAGATAGAAGACACTGAATGACCCGTTCATTGGAGCTCCTGGTCCCTTTATGGGAAGATCCAGCGATTGGAGTGACTTCCAACGAGGCCGGTCATCAGCGCTAGACTAGTCGGGGTCTCACCGCCAACCTTAGGGGGTTTTCTCGTGTAACGGTATGTAGAGTATACAGAGAATGGTGCGATGGAGGAAAACATCCAGCGGAAGGGGATCCTGTGGAATCGTTCTGACCAACAAGCTGCACAGTCAGCTGAATACAACGCTGGAGCTCCAACTAACGTGTCCGAACGCACAACTCGCCGTTCCTCCGCACGGATGGTATAACAGCGGGCGACCAGTTCCAGCGCCATTGTGTCTAAGAGAAACAGAAAGACTCCAGCGGGCAAAAGAGCGCAAAACTTGTATCACTGAGCAGCGGGAAAACATCTCCTGGTCAGATGGATATAGATTTCTGTTGCTGATGGGAGGTCAGAATTTGGCGCAAGGAAGGTTTTCTTGGTTATCAGACGCGGCTGAGAACCTGAAGGAGAATACAGAAGCCATTTTTAACTGCTTCCGCCTTCTCCTTCACAAGCTACAGAGGGCTCAATAAGCGTCATGTGATCCCCATTGACGCCCTCCTAAAATAAAACAAAATGGCGGACTCGTTCCTGGACTTTATTTTAACGTAAATATAATAATTTTATAAATAAAGAATTATAAATTGAAGAAATCTTCCCTTTTTCCGTTTTGCACTCATCACCCCAATAAGATAAAAAAAGGAGAAACATGACAGTAAAAAAAGGAATTGAAAAATTGTCTAAAGGTGATGAAAAATAATAATTTTCCCGCTGTCTACTGCTGAGGAGAAATAAAGCTGCATCCTAGTTGCTGTCACTGTTCGCACCACGCGCGCGGCTCACGGCTCTTTATATTTGAAGAAAATAATTTTGGCAGGCCAGGAAAAAAAATCGGGCCAGAAGACGAGCATAAGGGTAAAATCTGACCTATAAGGGGTTAATAACATGAAACATCACAGCAGGCTGTAAATCAAGGGGGTTTTCTTAACCAGTGTAGTCTGATGTGCTGACATCTGGTGGTCAGTATGGGAACTACAATATACATGTGAGATCCCAGATGATGAAGCAGTTCTGTCCTGGATGATCAGAGTTGCCGTTTTCTTAGCGTTTGCAGCGGTATTAGATATAACTGCTGGTTTTCTCTCACCAGGGTGAATATGTATCACAGTAACAACAACCCCGACTGCGCCGGCAAGACAGATTCCTGTATAATCGGAAATGTGGCGTCCGAAGAGAAAGAGACAAGAAGCAGCCGTAAAATCGACTGCATCATCTGCTTCTCCAGCTACAACCTGTCCACCCGGCTGCCGCGGCGCTTGTACTGCGGACACACGTTTTGCCAGGTTTGTATCAGGAAGCTCGACTCGGTGACCAACGAGCAAAGATGGATCCCGTGTCCGCAGTGCCGCCAGAACACGCCGACGCCTCGAGGAGGGGTGGCTATGCTGGACCTGGACCTTGCCGCTTTTCTGGCGGTCAAGTCAGAGAAGGAAAGCCCTCAGTCGGCCAGCAAAGCTTTAGATACAGACTCAGAACTCAAAGTATACGTAAATAACGTGCCCGTCAGCCGACAGCCAACGGGCAACTGCCACGAGTCGGTGTCCGAGCCGCGGTTTCCCAGAGGCATCTGCTGTAAGAACTGGTTCTGCTGCTCGTGCTGCGGCTGTACTTGATGGATACAATGTATCAGTCCCGTTCTGAAGACAATGGCGGTTGACAGTTTGGCGCCTTCTACGGGCGCCGTGATCAGTAATGCATTGCACCGCAGCGACCAGACGCCATGACAGCCCGGCAGTTCTTGTTTTCTCTGGTTGTGACAAGATGTCATTTGCTCGCCACTCGGAATGGCGCCGGCGGTATTTCCCCCCCTCCATTTGTATTGTAATAAATCTGTATTATAAGCCAATGGACTGTGAGATGACGGCGCGACTCGCAGAAGATCCCGCGCTAAAAGGGGCCGTCCGGGCTTTACTGTTGTCCGCAGGGTAGGTCAGCAATAGTTGATTGGCGCCACTTAGGATCCTGACCAATCAGCTGACACAGAGCCCCTACGGGTCTGCGGTGCGGAGAGAGCCGTCCGCTTCCTGATCAGTCTGCAATGGCGGCGGGCCAGATATCAGCTGATTGGCTGGGATCCCGCAGATCAACTAGGAAGCAAGGAGGTCATCAGTAGTAAAGCCACCGAAGCCCCCTTCAGGGTCCGGGCACACCTAGCGGAAATGTGTGGGTTTTCCACAGCAGTAAAGTCCACGGCGATCCCCGCAGCATCTCCGCATCACAAACCGCGGCATCCGCGCAGATTTTGATTCTGATTCAGCTTTGAAGCCAATTTCAGCATCAGAAAAGGTGCCAGGAAACCGCGGGCGCCGGGCGGAATCAATAGATGATGGTACTGCTGGGGGCCACTACTCGGGGCCGGCCCAGCCCCCCGCCTTGGGCTTCATCACAACTACACAGAAGTAAGATGGTGGCCGGCAGCCGGACCTAGAGCTTACTATATGGGGAGAGAATAGCGCCGGGCGCAGGCGCTGCAGCAGAGCCGGGCGTGGCGGTCGCAGCGCTGTCCTCTGTTAGTTCTTACCGGCGCCCAGAGTTCACTTCTGTCCTTTTCCGATGCTGACATCTGCGTCTGACCCCGAGTCAGCAGCGTGGATTTCACCTCGGATTTTAGCGCAGTGGAGGACAGCCGGGACCTGCAGGCCAGATCCCCCGCCGCGGACCTATAGATGCAGGAGGCAGGAGTCACGTGTGCCCCCCTCACGCCTGCATCGGGGTATTGGGCCTCATTCCCATGAACGTATGCTCACTGCTTATTACGTGCGCGCATGTGGAAAGCGCTGTGAATGGAGTCAGGGATAGTGCACTCATCTTCATTGATCCATTCAAACCTGCAGATATTCATTGCATGTAATATGCGCAAAAAAGAAGGCAGCACGCTGTATCTCACCGTGTATTACGTGCGCACCGCCCTGTTCTCTATGGGTCGCGTATTCAACGCTGTACTTACACAATATGTGGCGCACGCAACGCTGCTATGAGACGGAGCAGGGAAGGCAAATGAAAAGAAACCAGTCAGACTGCGCAAAGCAGCGTGCGAGAGATACGTGCGAGAGATACGTGCGAGAGATACGTGCGTGAGATACGTGCGAGAGATACGTGCGAGAGATACGTGCGTGAGATACGTGCGTGAGATACGTGCGAGAGATACGTGCGAGAGATACGTGCGAGAGATACGTGCGAGAGATACGTGCGTGAGATACGTGCGAGAGATACGTGCGTGAGATACGTGCGTGAGATACGTGCGAGAGATACGTGCGAGAGATACGTGCGAGAGATACGTGCGAGAGATACATGCGTGAGATACGTGCGAGAGATACGTGCGAGAGATATGATGTCAGTGCACAATTGCTTCCGTATGTAATGCTCGCCGGCTCCTGATACACGCAGCGTTTTATGCATACGGCCGCATAGCGGGACGAAACCATCTATTGATTTCAGTGGTTTTGTTTTCACTGGACGCTCGGGTGTTAATACTCGGCGCCGGACCGATCTGACAGGGTGTTTTTTTCAAACTCACATGCAATAGCGCAGAGTCTGAATAGTCCCAAATTAGGACCCCGCTTCATGTGCCAACAGGCTGCCCAGCGGTGATGCGCCGTTTGCACCAGGTAGTCCGGGAAGCGCTGCAGCCATCTGTGTGTCTCCAGTATCAGAGGGTTGCTTTGCAGCGTCCCGTAGGGTGACCCCAGACACCGGGCACACGATGAGGAGCTGGGAGGGTAGAGTGGTCACTTGTCACGGTGCCACTTACCAGGCTCCCTCCCGGAGGAACACACGTAGCCTCGGCCAGAGCAGCGCTGGGCCTCTTCCGGACACCCCTAGGAGGGGGATGGCCAATAAACATGGAAACAGGATATAAGGGTGTCACCGGTGACAACAGCCTGGCATCCCTGCGGGGCTGAGGGCCCCCCTGGCGCAGCGGTCAGTGCCACACCAGGGGATCGCAATGTTCTCCTATTGTTTTCAATGGGGCCGGAGCTGCCGCAAAAAGCGAGGACATGCTGCGATTTCTTCCCTGCATAGCATCGCAACGCGGCAGGGAAACATCGCAGATGTGAAGGAACCCATTGTATGTTCACAGAGCGAAGATCGCATCAAGCGTCATGAGAAGGCAGATGTGAGCAGCATTCTACGCAGCAGCCACTAGAGGGCACCAGAGCCCGCCTATATTCCTAAACCTTTGCTGTAAGACCGTATTCGCGCGGTTGAGTGCGACATTCCTGAGTAACTCCCGCGGATATCGCACTTGTAAACTGGAGGTTTTTCTACAATTGTGATGTATTTTGTGAGAAGCGACACATTCCAGCGCCGCTCACATAAATAATCCCGCTATTCCAGTATTTGTAATGGTAATATCTGCCCGCCGCCGCACTCACGCACGTTGTACGGCCTGCCGCTGCGGTACCAGTCCTTGGCTTCCCTGCTCATGGCGGGCTCCTCCGGGGAGGGAGTTCTGCCCAGCGCTGTCACCCCATTGATTGCTATGGAAGTGCTCGGCGTGTAGCCTGCGGTCCGGCTGCACATACTTGTGGCGGTGACAGCACCGGATAGGCGCGCCCGTAAGTATAAGCGCCCTTTTACACGGGCCAATAAATCGTTCTACATGCATAAAAACGAACAGCGGATCAGCCGCGTAAGACTCATTCACTTACGGACGACTGCCTGTTCACTGTGCATGGAGGCGACTGGAACGACCCGACCGCCCCACCCCCCCCCACCCCCCAGAGAACCTACCGTATGAGCATGACTTACGTTATGGTGCTCCTACCTGCTGACAGGCTCCCTTTAATGCTCCTTTTTACCATCTTTGCACAACTGTCACTGGGATCCTACTGCAATTAATCTAATCCTATCCTGTGTGATACTGTCTGCTGAGCCGTGTATCTAATCCTATCCTGTGTGATACTGTCTGCTGAGCCGTGTATCTAATCCTATCCTGTGTGATACTGTCTGCTGAGCCGTGTATCTAATCCTATCCTGTGTGATACTGTCTGCTGAGCCGTGTATCTAATCCTATCCTGTGTGATACTGTCTGCTGAGCCGTGTATCTAATCCTATCCTGTGTGATACTGTCTGCTTAGCCGTGTATCTAATCCTATCCTGTGTGATACTGTCTGCTGAGCCGTGTATCTAATCCTATCCTGTGTGATACTGTCTGCTGAGCCGTGTATCTAATCCTATCCTGTGGGATACTGTCTGCTGAGCCGTGTATCTAATCCTATCCTGTGTGATACTGTCTGCTGAGCCGTGTATCTAATCCTATCCTGTGTGATACTGTCTGCTGAGCCGTGTATCTAATCCTATCCTGTGTGATACTGTCTGCTGAGCCGTGTATCTAATCCTATCCTGTGTGATACTGTCTGCTTAGCCGTGTATCTAATCCTATCCTGTGTGATACTGTCTGCTGAGCCGTGTATCTAATCCTATCCTGTGTGATACTGTCTGCTGAGCCGTGTATCTAATCCTATCCTGTGGGATACTGTCTGCTGAGCCGTGTATCTAATCCTATCCTGTGTGATACTGTCTGCTGAGCCGTGTATCTAATCCTATCCTGTGTGATACTGTCTGCTGAGCCGTGTATCTAATCCTATCCTGTGTGATACTGTCTGCTGAGCCGTGTATCTAATCCTATCCTGTGTGATACTGTCTGCTTAGCCGTGTATCTAATCCTATCCTGTGTGATACTGTCTGCTGAGCCGTGTATCTAATCCTATCCTGTGTGATACTGTCTGCTGAGCCGTGTATCTAATCCTATCCTGTGGGATACTGTCTGCTGAGCCGTGTATCTAATCCTATCCTGTGTGATACTGTCTGCTGAGCCGTGTATCTAATCCTATCCTGTGTGATACTGTCTGCTGAGCCGTGTATCTAATCCTATCCTGTGTGATACTGTCTGCTGAGCCGGGTATCTAATCCTATCCTGTGTGATACTGCCTGCTGAGCTGTGTATCTAATCCTATCCTGTGTGATACTGTCTGCTGAGCCGTGTATCTAAACCTATCCTGTGTGATACAGTCTACTGAGCCGTGTATCTAATCCCATCCTGTGTTATACTGTCTGCTAAGCTGCTGTATCTAATCCTATCCTGTGTGATACTGTCTGCTGAGCCGTGTATCTAATCCTATCCTGTGTGATACTGTCTGCTGAGCCGTGTATCTAATCCTATCCTGTGTGATACTGTCTGCTGAGCCGTGTATCTAATCCTATCCTGTGTGATACTGTCTGCTGAGCTGTGTATCTAAACCTATCCTGTGTGATACTGTCTGCTGAGCCGTGTATCTAATCCTATCCTGTGTGATACTGTCTGCTGAGCCGGGTATCTAATCCTATCCTGTGTGATACTGCCTGCTGAGCTGTGTATCTAATCCTATCCTGTGTGATACTGTCTGCTGAGCCGTGTATCTAAACCTATCCTGTGTGATACAGTCTACTGAGCCGTGTATCTAATCCCATCCTGTGTTATACTGTCTGCTAAGCTGCTGTATCTAATCCTATCCTGTGTGATACTGTCTGCTGAGCCGTGTATCTAATCCTATCCTGTGTGATACTGTCTGCTGAGCCGTGTATCTAATCCTATCCTGTGTGATACTGTCTGCTGAGCCGTGTATCTAATCCTATCCTGTGTGATACTGTCTGCTGAGCCGTGTATCTAATCCTATCCTGTGTGATACTGTCTGCTGAGCCGTGTATCTAATCCTATCCTGTGTGATACTGTCTGCTTAGCCGTGTATCTAATCCTATCCTGTGTGATACTGTCTGCTGAGCCGTGTATCTAATCCTATCCTGTGTGATACTGTCTGCTGAGCCGTGTATCTAATCCTATCCTGTGGGATACTGTCTGCTGAGCCGTGTATCTAATCCTATCCTGTGTGATACTGTCTGCTGAGCTGTGTATCTAAACCTATCCTGTGTGATACTGTCTGCTGAGCCGTGTATCTAATCCTATCCTGTGTGATACTGTCTGCTGAGCCGGGTATCTAATCCTATCCTGTGTGATACTGCCTGCTGAGCTGTGTATCTAATCCTATCCTGTGTGATACTGTCTGCTGAGCCGTGTATCTAAACCTATCCTGTGTGATACAGTCTACTGAGCCGTGTATCTAATCCCATCCTGTGTTATACTGTCTGCTAAGCTGCTGTATCTAATCCTATCCTGTGTGATACTGTCTGCTGAGCCGTGTATCTAATCCTATCCTGTGTGATACTGTCTGCTGAGCCATGTATCTAATCCTATCCTGTGTGATACTGTCTGCTGAGCCGTGTATCTAATCCTATCCTGTGTGATACTGTCTGCTGAGCCGTGTATCTAATCCTACCCTGTGTGATACCGTCTGCTGAGCCGTGTATCTAATCCTATCCTGTGGGATACTGTCTGCTGAGCCGTGTATCTAATCCTATCCTGTGTGATACTGTCTGCTGAGCCGTGTATCTAATCCAATCCTGTGTGATACTGTCTGCTGAGCCGTGTATCTAATCCTATCCTGTGTGATACTGTCTGCTGAGCCGTGTATCTAATCCTATCCTGTGTGATACTTTCTGCTGAGCCGTGTATCTAATCCTATCCTGTGTGATACTGTCTGCCAAGCCGTGTATCTAATCCTATCCTGGGTGATACTGTCTGCTGAGCCGTGTATCTAATCCTATCCTGTGTGATACTGTCTGCTGAGCCGTGTATCTAATCCTACCCTGTGTGATACTGTCTGCTGAGCCGTGTATCTAATCCTATCCTGTGTGATACTGTCTGCTGAGCCGTGTATCTAATCCTATCCTGTGTGATACTGTCTGCTGAGCCGTGTATCTAATCCAATCCTGTGTGATACTGTCTGCTGAGCCGTGTATCTAATCCAATCCTGTGTGATACTGTCTGCTGAGCCGTGTATCTAATCCTATCCTGTGTGCTACTGTCTGCTGAGCCATGTATCTAATCCTATCCTGTGTGATACTGTCTCCTGAGCTGTGTATCTAATCCTATCCTGTGTGATACTGTCTGCTGAGCCGTGTATCTAATCCTATCCTGTGTGATACTTTCTACTGAGCCGTGTATCTAATCCTATCCTGTGTGATACTGTCTGCCAAGCCGTGTATCTAATCCTATCCTGGGTGATACTGTCTGCTGAGCCGTGTATCTAATCCTATCCTGTGTGATACTGTCTGCTGAGCCGTGTATCTAATCCCATCCTGTGCGATACTGTTTGCTGAGCCATGTATCTAATCCTATCCTGTGTGATACTGTCTGCTGAGGGTGTATCTAATCCTATCCTGTGTGATACTGTCTGCTGAGCCGTGTATCTAATCCTATCCTGTGTGATACTGTCTGCTGAGCCGTGTATCTAATCCTATACTGTGTGATACTGTCTGCTGAGCCGTGTATCTAATCCTATCCTGTGGGATACTGTCTGCTGAGCCGTGTATCTAATCCTATCCTGTGTGATACTGTCTGCTGAGCCATGTATCTAATCCTATCCTGTGGGATACTGTCTGCTGAGCCGTGTATCTAATCCTATCCTGTGGGATACTGTCTGCTGAGCCGTGTATCTAAACCTATCCTGTGTGATACTGTCTGCTGAGCCGTGTATCTAATCCTATCCTGTGTGATACTGTCTGCTGAGCCGTGTATCTAAACCTATCCTGTGTGATACAGTCTGCTGAGCCGTGTATCTAATCCCATCCTGTGTGATACTGTCTGCTAAGCTGCTGTATTTAATCCTATCCTGTGTGATACTGTTTGCTGAGCCGTGTATCTAATCCTATCCTGTGTGATACTGTCTGCTGAGCCATGTATCTAATCCTATCCTGTGTGATACTGTCTGCTGAGCCGTGTATCTAATCCTATCCTGTGTGATACTGTCTGCTGAGCCGTGTATCTAATCCTACCCTGTGTGATACTGTCTGCTGAGCCATGTATCTAATCCCATCCTGTGTGATACTGTCTGCTGAGCCATGTATCTAATCCCATCCTGTGTGATACTGTCTGCTGAGCCATGTATCTAATCCTATCCTGTGTGATACAGTCTGACGATTTTTTTTTCTGTAACACTGGAGATCTGCTGACGTTGGCCAGTAGGCGGCGCTCCACAGCTTTCCATATAAGGCCTCCTCTCCAATTTGCTGTCAGTCTCGCTGCAGCGTTTACCGATATTTGTAAACAGGGTCGTCTGCCGGTAACGTCCGCGTATCACAGTATATAGGCCTCCGGACATGCGCAGTATACAGGGCTCACGGACATGTGCGGTATATAGGGCTCGCGGACATGCGCGGTATATAGGGCTCACAGACATGTGCGGTATATAGGGCTCGCGAACATGCGCGGTATATAGGGCTCGCGGACATGCGCGGTATATAGGGCTCGGGGACATGCGCGGTATATAGGGCTCACGGACATGTGCGGTATATAGGGTTCACGGACATGCGCGGTATATAGGGCTCGCGTACATGTGCGGTATATAGGGCTCACGGACATGCGCGGTATATAGGGCTCGCGTACATGTGCGGTATATAGGGCTCACGGACATGTGCGGTATATAGGGCTCACGGACATGCGCGGTATATAGGGCTCGCGTACATGTGCGGTATATAGGGCTCACGGACATGCGCGGTATATAGGGCTCGCGGACATGCGCGGTATATAGGGCTCACAGACATGTGCGGTATATAGGGCTCGCGGACATGCGCGGTATATAGGGCTCGCGGACATGCGCGGTATATAGGGCTCGCGGACATGCGCGGTATATAGGGCTCGTGGACATGTGCGGTATATAGGGCTCACGGACATGCGCGGTATATAGGGCTCGCGGACATGCGCGGTATATAGGGCTCGGGGACATGCGCGGTATATAGGGCTCGCGGACATGCGCGGTATATAGGGCTCGGGGACATGCGCGGTATATAGGGCTCGCGGACATGCGCGGTATATAGGGCTCGTGGACATGTGCGGTATATAGGGCTCACGGACATGCGCGGTATATAGGGCTCGCGTACATGTGCGGTATATAGGGCTCACGGACATGTGCGGTATATAGGGCTCACTGACATGTGCGGTATATAGGGCTCGCGGACATGCGCGGTATATAGGGCTCGCGGACATGCGCGGTATATAGGGCTCGCGGACATGCGCGGTATATAGGGCTCGCGGACATGCGCGGTATATAGGGCTCATGGACATGCGCGGTATATAGGGCTCGCGGACATGCGCGGTATATAGGGCTCGCGGACATGCGCGGTATATAGGGCTCGCGGACATGCGCGGTATATAGGGCTCGCGGACATGCGCGGTATATAGGGCTCGCGGACATGCGCGGTATATAGGGGCTCGGGGACATGCGCGGTATATAGGGCTCGCGGACATGCGCGGTATATAGGGCTCGCGGACATGCGCGGTATATAGGGCTCGTGGACATGTGCGGTATATAGGGCTCACGGACATGCGCGGTATATAGGGCTCACGGACATGCGCGGTATACAGGGCTCGCGGACATGCGCGGTATATAGGGCTCGCGGACATGCGCGGTATATAGGGCTCGTGGACATGAGCGGTTTATAGGGCTCGCGGACATGTGCGGTATATAGGGCTCGCGGACATGCGCGGTATATAGGGCTCACGCTGTGAGGTATACAGCGCCCTGCGGTCTAGTTATCATGTGTATCTACACGCCGGGGTACATGGATCAGTAAGAGAGTCCATTGACTTTCATTGACTCCGTTCCCCGCGTGTCTCGCGGTCGCGCACCGCGCCGTAATACGTCATGAAAACATGGTGGTGGATATGAGGCTTAACCTGCGGCGTCCTGCGCACTTCCTGGCGATGCCATTACTTCTTGCCTTCGCTGCTTCCTTCGGAGGATCGGTGCGCTTCCATCGGCCGCTGTTTCTCCGCACTCCGTGTTCGGCGGTTGGGTCTGGTGGGATGCGGCTGTTGTGACCGCACTTCGTACTGCGGCCCCGTAATGTGGACCCCCAGAGCGGTGACCCCGATTACATCCTGTAATGCGACTGAAGTGACATCCAGCAACATTAATCTGTCTCCGGTGGGTCCTGACAGCAGCCGGAGCGCCAGAGACGCCGCGTCACACGGAAGTCACATATGGGGAACACGGACCCCAAAATAACGGACCTACACAAAGTGTACTTTTGTGCAGGTCCGGAATTGTGCATATACTTGAACCATTGAGATTTGTCTGAAGTGAAAGAGTAATAGTGCCCCCCATAGTGGCCCCAATACTAAGTGCCCCCCTTAATGGTTCCAACAGTAATAGTGATGACCTTAATGGTAACAATAGTAGTAGTGACCCCCCTAATAACACCAGTATTAATACTGACCCCCCATAGTGACCACAATATTAAAAGTGATCCCTATAATAATCCCAGTAGTAATAGTATCCTCCGTAGCGGCTCCAGAATTAATGTCCCCCATGATAGCCCCATTAGTTATAGTAATAGTGACCCCCACAATGGCCCCAGGAGTAATGATGACTCCCATAGTGGCCCCAGGAGTGAAAATGACTCCCACAGTGGCCCCAAGGGTATTAGTGACCCCAGGAGTAATAATGACTCCCATAGTGGCCCCAGGAGTGAAAATGACTCCCATAGTGGCCCCAAGGGTATTAGTGACCTCCATAGTGGCCTCAGGGCTATTAGTGAACATCATAGTGGCCCCAGGGGTATTAGTGACCCCAATAGTTTCCCCGGGGGTAATAATTACTCCCATAGTGGCCCCAGGGGTATTAGTAACCCTCATAGTGGCCCCAAGGGTATTAGTGACCTCCATAGTGGCCTCAGGACTATTAGTGAACATCAAAGTGGCCCCAGGGGTATTAGTGACCCCAATAGTTTCCCCGGGGGTAATAATTACTCCCATAGTGGCCCCAGGGGTATTAGTAACCCTCATAGTGGCCCCAAGGGTATTAGTGACCCCCATAGTGGACCTCCGGCTGGGCAGCAACGCAACAAGTATTCAACTCCCTTGCTCTGTAGTTCTGGGCCGGTGGTGGCGGCTGCTGCTGTAAGCAGTCTGTGACCCCTGACTTCTCCGCCCGCCATCTTCGGTTTCAGCTGCTTGAGCGCAGACGCCGGTAGACGGAGAGGGCAGTGGTCACAGACTAAGTACAGCAGTGATGGATCCCGCCAGAGCTGCAGACTGGGTAAGGGATCGGCTCCTGCAGTCGCTGCCCGGTCAGCTGGTAGCCGGCAATTGTTTTTTACCGGCCATTAACATGGCATGTAAGAAATAATTATGACCCAGGGGCGACCGGCCGCATCGCTGAGGTCCTGCAGACAACCGCCTGAGGCAGGAGGCTCAGGTCACCTCGTGGCAGGGGAGCCTGACTACAACTCATCAATGATGTCAGGGAGGGGATGGCCAAACCACCCAACACCAGGGACAGGATGGTGAAACCACCCAACACCAGGGACAGGATGGCCAAACCACCCAACACCAGGGACAGGATGGCTAAACCACCCAACACCAGGGACAGGATGGCCAAACCACCCAACACCAGGGACAGGATGGCCAAACCACCCAACACCAGGGACAGGATGGCGAAACCACCCAACACCAGGGACAGGATGGTGAAACCACCCAACACCAGGGACAGGATGGTGAAACCACCCAACACCAGGGACAGGATGGCCAAACCACCCAACACCAGGGACAAGATGGCCAAACCACCCAACACCAGGGACAGGATGGCCAAACCACCCAACACCAGGGACAGGATGGCCAAACCACCCAACACCAGGGACAGGATGGCCAAACCACCCAACACCAGGGACAGGATGGCGAAACCACCCAACACCAGGGACAGGATGGCCAAACCACCCAACACCAGGGACAGGATGGCCAAACCACCCAACACCAGGGACAGGATGGCCAAACCACCCAACACCAGGGACAGGATGGCCAAACCACCCAACACCAGGGACAGGATGGCGAAACCACCCAACACCAGGGACAGGATGGCCAAACCACCCAACACCAGGGACCGCATCGCCGAAACACTCCGTGATTGAGAGGATTCACACTGACGCACTATGAGGGTCCGGCTTTATGAAGACAACCTCCCTCAAGGCCATTTAGCATTTTGAGATCAAAGGGTTCACAAACTATTCTAGCACTGGGCTCTTGCTTATGATGCAGTCGCTCCTCGTTGGTCCTGCCCTTTGTGTAATTCGGTGACCTGCGATGTTCTGCTGCGGTCCGCTGACTCGCCCCGATCTTCCAGTCCAGGAGTGTCAGACGCTGAATGTTTTTGGCACGTCCGGCTCTTATCTCCGAGAACAAAAATAATATCTTCTATTCCTGCCAAGCGATGAGCGCAAGAAAGACTCCGCCCCTTGGAGGATCCGACCCGGTTGGAGTGCCCACAACTCTTTTCAGGGGGTTATGCCATCATGGGGCTAGAAAATACCATCTCATATGTGGCCATTACTGAATCAGCGGGGTCACATGCACTCTGCAGCCATGACTCCTGAGAGTCTTTATGAGTCCAGTGGGAGGAGCTTTTTAACCCCCTGATTGGCACTTGCCTACAGGACCAGCCTTAGGTTAGATGGTACCCTGTGTGGAACTTTATATATACAGTATATAGCAGTGAGGAGTAGTCTGCCAGTACTCTGCTTGTGAAGAATGCAGCAAGATAGTAGCGCACCCACGCCAGAGCAGCATAGTGGGTAAATACTGAACCAAGCTCATAACATAAAGTACCAGAACCAAGCTCACTACAGAGATACAGCCTCAGAATCCACCACAGTACATAAATTAATCAATGATAAGGTTTACCCATCCCTTACATAATAGGGCACACCGCCTTGTCAGCCTTACGGGCATTTCCAGTGAGCTGACTTGGCGTGGGCAGGTCTTACCCTCATGTACACTCAGGCTGGCATGTTTAATGCCAGGTACTGTAAGAGACCTCTGTGACCCCAGAGGACGGGAAGTGTATATTTAGCTGTGGCTTTGTATGATCACCGGTCCCAAGGTGAACTCTATTGTTAATATGCTTTTTATAGACTAAAGTGCCGGGTGTGGTTCTGCCGACGGGCACAGAAAGTCAACAAGGAGGAAAGTCTTCACCTACAAAGGACTAAGGGAAGATGTCCGGTTGTGGTCTTCTATAGATCAGTCACTACCTGGGAGTAACACATTCCACGACTGGAACAATGCCGGATGGTAGACCGAACAGCATGAACTTACAACATATCAGAGCAAAAGGATCATTTATTGGGGAGAACTGACCCCTAGTAGGGAGACTCTAGTCCCCTGTTGTACCACCTCCAGCTTGGATACAAGATGTGATACAGGCAGGTATGGAGGCTCTAGCTCCCTCTTGTACCACCTCCAGCTTGGATACAAAATGTGATTCAGCTGGGCATGGGGGCTCTAGTACCCTGTACCGCCTCTCGCTTGGATTCAAGATGTGATTCAGCTGGGCATTGAGGCTCTATTACCCTGTTGTACCACTCTAGCAATTCATCAATACAACCATCCAGCTTCTCGCATCCCAATAATGCGCCCCCCTCTGGTAACGGGGTGAAATCTCTTCTCTTGTGAGGTCTCTGAATTTCACTGTCCAATTTCTTGACCATTCTGTCCATCTTTGGGTTCAAGATTTTTACATAACTCTTTTACTGCGAGTCAAAAAGTTTTTTTTATTTCTTCAGTGTTTCTCCCCTGCTCCTTGAGCAGATGAAGCACTTGTGTTCTGCGGGTCACACTCACTCTTCCGAGAAGCGCCGTGTTCTTTTCACACCTTCTTCATATTGTTTTTCAAAAGTCAAATCCTCTGAGTGCGACTGACTGCTCCCCGTCACATAAGACATGAGTAATCCCAGACCTTCCATACAAATTCCATCTCAGTTAGGGATCTCCCGGAATCCCCTTGTTGGGGAACCCTTCATGTCTCCTACACATTCTGTGTGGGGGTTGTGAGTAAACGGTCCTACAGACATGAAGCACATGGGTGAGCGTGGTCACTGGTCAGCGGCGTGTCACCGGATGGTAGCATTCCTCTACAAAGGTTTCCTAAGTTTCTGTTTACACTTTGTGAATCCTCCATTGTGTCATCTATAAGGTCAGGGGCCTAATGGACGAAAAAGGCGAATCATGACCACAGAGTGAACCAGCAGTCACAGAAGGTGAGAATGTATCCTTTATCACCCCATCAATATCTTGTGTTTTGGTGCCTCAGTCCCTGGTGTCTAGTGGTTGGTACCTCAGTCCCTGGTGTCTAGTAGTTGGTACCTCAGTCCCTGGTGTCTAGTGGTTGGTACCTCAGTCCCTGGTGTCTAGTGGTTGGTACCTCAGTCCCTGGTGTCTAGTGGTTGGTACCTCAGTCCCTGGTATCCAGTGGTTGGTACCTCAGTCCCTGGTATCTAGCGGTTGGTGCCTCAGTCCCTGGTATCTAGCGGTTGGTGCCTCAGTCCCTGGTATCTAGCGGTTGGTACCTCAGTCCCTGGTATCTAGTTGTTGGCACCTCAGTCCCTGGTATCTAGTGGTTGGTACCTCAGTCCCTGGTATCTAGCGGTTGGTGCCTCAGTCCCTGGTATCTAGCGGTTGGTGCCTCAGTCCCTGGTATCTAGCGGTTGGTACCTCAGTCCCTGGTGTCTAGTGGTTGGTACCTCAGTCCCTGGTATCCAGTGGTTGGTACCTCAGTCCCTGGTATCTAGCGGTTGGTGCCTCAGTCCCTGGTATCTAGCGGTTGGTACCTCAGTCCCTGGTATCTAGTTGTTGGCACCTCAGTCCCTGGTATCTAGTGGTTGGTACCTCAGTCCCTGGTATCTAGTGGTTGGTACCTCAGTCCCTGGTATCTAGCGGTTGGTGCCTCAGTCCCTGGTATCTAGCAGTGGGTGCCTCAGTCCCTGGTATCTAGCGGTTGGTGCCTCAATCCCTAGTGTGTCTAGTGATTGGTGCCTCAGTCCCTGGTATCTACTTGTTGGCACCTCAGTCCCTGGTATCTAGCGGTTGATGCCTCAGTCCCTGGTATCTAGCGCTTGGTACCTCAGTCCCTGGTATCTAGCGGTTGGTGCCTCAGTCCCTGGTATCTAGCGCTTGGTACCTCCGTCCCTGGTATCTAGTGGTTGGTACCTCAGTCCCTGGTATCTAGTTGTTGGCACCTCAGTCCCTGGTATCTAGCGGTTGGTGCCTCCATCATAATAGTGCTCCTTAGTGACCCTTCCATAATAATAGTGCCCCTTACTGACTCCTCCATAATAATAGTGCCCCTTAGTGACCCCTCCATAATAATAGTGCTCCTCAGTGACCCTTCCATAATAATAGTGCCCCTTAGTGACTCCTCCATAATAATAGTGCCCCTTAGTGACCCCTCCATAATAGTGACCCCTCCATAATAATAGTGCCCCTTAGTGACCCCTCCATAATAATAGTGCCCCTTAGTGACCCCTCCATAATAATAGTACTCCTTAGTGACTCCTCCATGATAATAGTGCGCCTTAGTGACTTATTCATAATAATAGTGCCCCTTAGTGATTCCTCCATAATATTAGTGCCCCTTAGTGACTCCTCCATCATAATAGTGCCCCTTAGTGACTCCTCCATAATAATAGTGCCCCTTAGTGACCCCTCCATAATAGTGACCCCTCCATAATAATAGTGCCCCTTAGTGACCCCTCCATCATAATAGTGCCCCTTAGTGACTCCTCCATAATAATAGTGCTCCTCAGTGACCCCTCCATAATAATAGTGCCCCTTAGTGACTCCTCCATAATAATAGTGCCCCTTAGTGACTCCTCCATAATGATAGTGCCCCTTAGTGACCCCTCCATAATAATAGTGCCCCTTAGTGACCCCTCCATAATAATAGTGCCCCTTTAGTGACTCCTCCATAATAATAGTGCTCCCCAGTGACCCCTCCATAATATTAGTGCCCCTTAGTGACCCCTCCATAATAATAGTGCCCCTTAGTGACCCCCTTCATAATAATAGTGCCCCTTAGTGACCCCCTTCATAATAATAGTGCCCCTTAGTGACCCCTCCATAATAATAGTGCCCCTTAGTGACCCCTACATAATAATAGTGCCCCTCAATGACCCCTCAAAGTAAAAGTGCCCCTCCAGGACCTCCTCACAGTAATAATACCCGAAGGGGACCCCTCATAGTAATAGTATCTCCCTCAATTATAATGTCCCTTTCATGCAGTAAAACAACAAAAAAAGCATCCTCTTACTCCGGTCTTTCACTCCACAAGCCGTTCTGCCCTGTGCTGCTCCCCTGGCCAGTGTGTCCAGATGACAGATTTTCTATGTATACCACCTACTAGGAGGCGACCTGAGTCTGGTATCTCAGGCAGCAGTCTGGAGGGTCTCAGAGGGGCTGTGAGCTGGATGGGCAGCAACCCAACAAGCAGGTAACTCAGTCTGCAGCTGCAGCCCCCACTGTTGTGGTCAGTCTGAGACCCCTGACCTCTCCACCTGGCATGTGCATTGCTGCATGCGGATGCTGGCCTGCACATAGCGCAGGCGCCAGTCTGAGTGGTCAGGGGCCACAAACTGATTACAGCAGCTGCGGCCACTGCGGAGCTGGCGCTGCAGACTGAGTGAGCTAACTGCCTGTCATAGACTGGTAGAGTTGGAAGAGACCTCCAGGGTCATCGGGTCCTCTGGGGTCATCGGGTCCAACCCCCTGCTCAGTGCAGGATTGTCAGATTGCTGTCTGGCCAGATGTCCACCAAGACGGTTACTATGGGGATCACTATTACTACTGGGACCACTATGGGGGTCACTATTACTACTGGGACCACTATGGGGGTCACTATTACTACTGGGACCACTATGGGGGTCACTATTACTAGTGGGGCCACTATGGGGATCACTATTACTACTGGGACCACTATGAGGGACACTGTTACTACTGAGGCCATGAATATGGGTACCAATTATGGGGGACACTTCGACTACTGGGACCACTATAGGCCTGTATTGGGCCTCTGGTTGGGCAGTAACCCAACAAGCAGTGGCTCACTCTGTCCACAGCTCTATCATCACTGGCTGTGACTCTTGACCTCCGCCATGGCCTCTGCAGTGCGTACAGGCGGGTGTCTTTGTGGACGTAGACAAACAGGGAGGGGGAATGGGGGGAGAGGTCCATGGCTCATAGCCTCTGATGACAGCACGGTGGCTGCCTGACCGGCGCTGCGCCCAGAGTGAGTGCACTGCTTGTGGGGTGCTGCCCGGCTGACTCACAGATGGCTATTAATATGGCCAATGAAGAATAAACACCAGGCAGATGGCAACCTGCCGCCTCTCTGAGGTCCTGCCGCCTGCGGCAGCAGGCCCGGGTCACCTCATGGATGGAGCGCCCCCTGCAGACACCACATTTAGCCCATGTGACCCTGTCTATCATTGGGTTACATAAGTAACACATGCAGGTCCTATTGTGGATTGTACGAACCTCGTGCCTTAATGCGTAACCCGCCCGCACATCATCCCACGTGGAGATCAGGGTGGAGCGTCTGATGGAGATCTCCGGGGTTTCCTGGGTGTGGGGCGGCTATTCACAAGGCTTTTTATCCGCCAACGTAAATGAAGAACAATCAATGCAAAGAGATGTAGATAGAGCGGAGCCGGTGACACATGCGGCCATACAACAACAGACGGAGCACGTTCCTGCCGCACGGGCTGAGGAGGAGATCACTCCACGTTCCACACGCCAGTCACAGACCAACAGGTCACTCGGGAGGTTCGCCTGGGGGGTACCAGGTTAGATAATACACCGCAACCCACCTACACTACACTGAGGGCCTGGTCCGTAACCTCCCGCTCGTAGGAGTTATATCCGCACTACACCGGGCGCCGACGTCACTTGTAGAGGGGACATTACACAAAGCTTTAAATCTGCATTGCCACCCTCCGTCAGGTGCCCTGCGGCGCCACCGCAAACGCGATGAACCCTGTCATGCCACCATGCACATATACTGCTGACTACACCAACAATTTACCACCATGCAGGGCCTTTCATTAACTATATGGCACCACAATTAATTCTGGTCGCTGGCATTACTTCCTCTAGTCAGTCCCAGAGTCCACTCTGACTTCCATGCTGATGGTCTGGCAGCGCTCCATCTTTGACTTGCGGAGCAGACCCCCTCTCCTCCCACGTGCTGCGGGGTCCTTTGCCCTGGTGGTCCAGCTACTCTTCCATCTTTAACAGTTGTACAGGCCCCATGGTCTCTCTGGGCTCCTGAGCACGGGGACATCACTCTCCCAGCTCCCGTGGCCTCTGCCACTTCAAAGGCTGGCACTGCTGGATCAGTCGGCTGTGGCGCAGCTGTTTAGCTTTGCGTATGGCACCTGAGGTGCCAGACCTGTTCAAGCTTCCCCCCAAGCACACGTTCCTAATGCATGGCTGGTAATCATGTTACCGCTGACATTACCCAGGGGGCATAGCCTCCTTCACAGCTCTACTCAGTGTCCGCACAGTTCTGCCCTGCCCGGCCGCATGTAGAGGGGGCGCCGGCGGAGGGTACTGGTGTATCTTGACGCCACCAAAAACTAGGGGAGTGACAGTTGTCACCAGGAGTGAACACCCCTGTCATGCCCCTAGCTTACCATTGGGTCACAAGATACAGCAGTACCCTGCCCAGTGAGTGGCGGGGATACAGGGAGGAAGGCAGTAGCGCAGAAGGGAGGCCGAGGCTGGTGGGGACACTCTGTGCTGGCCCTTCAGTGAAGAAATCAGAAAGCCTCCCTCCCCCAACTCCCCGGGCGGGATAGTGAGAGCGGGGGCGCTTGTGCTGGAGATATTATGGCACCAGGGCACTAGTGTGACAGCAGCTGACAACAGCGGGGATCGGCAACTGCAGGACAACACAGGACAAGAGCCTCCCATCTGACAGCGGGGCCGCCACTACTGGAGATTGGCCGCTGCTGTGGAATCTCCCCTGTTGGTTCGCTGCTCTCCGTCCCCTGCTGTCAATCAGCCCGGCCACTCTGCAAACGGCCAATATGGAAGTGGGGGCTTCACCTGGCTGTCAAGCAGCCTAACCCTGGTGTACACCCACCACTTCTGGTGGCGTCGAGGTACACCAGTACTCGGCGGAGCTTAGTAGCAGCAGATGGAGCCGCTTAACCGAGTGGTTGTGCCAGACTGGGGGCATCAACCTGACTGACGCTCCCTTAACTAGTAACAAAAACTTACCCAGAGACTTCTTGTGTGTAAAATGTGGGGTAGGCCACAGCTTTTATTAAATATTTAACCTCTACTATTTTAATTTAACTATTTTAACTCCATAAACCCTTCCCATGCTACAACCCGCTTAATTTAAACTGATTTTAGCTTTAACTATTCCACAGGACGTTTGTAAGCCCGCTTTCCTTGGGCTTGTAAACCCTCCTCTTCTCCAGCATGGAAAGTTCAAGGCCAACCACAGCTGTGACAACTTCCGAACATATAAAAGTCCTATAAAGTCTTTCCTCACCCATCTCACGGGCGGGTGGGTGGGCGTCTTGCTCGGCTCCGTCCTCTTCCTCCACGCTTCTTCTCCTTCTGTTCTTCTTCCTGTCTTCTCCTTCCTCTTCCTTACTTAGCTCCTCCCCCCCATCTAGCTCGCTGTTCCCTTAAGCCCCGCCCCCAGTCCCATGCAGCCTCGTTATTCACTGTGCTGCATCAGAGACTGGGGGCATCAACCTGACTGACGCTCCCTTAACTAGTAACAAAAACTTACCCAGAGACTTCTTGTGTGTAAAATGTGGGGTAGGCCACAGCTTTTATTAAATATTTAACCTCTACTATTTTAATTTAACTATTTTAACTCCATAAACCCTTCCCATGCTACAACCCGCTTAATTTAAACTGATTTTAGCTTTAACTATTCCACAGGACGTTTGTAAGCCCGCTTTCCTTGGGCTTGTAAACCCTCCTCTTCTCCAGCATGGAAAGTTCAAGGCCATACGGGATGCGCCGTATCCCTACGGCGCGTTCCGCCCCACCCCACGGACCCGAACTAAGGCAGCTTCCACGCCATCCTGCAGTCCGGACAGGAATGTGTCCAATCCCACCTCATTTAGGTGTATTCCGTCATCTCGCAGCGCACCTCTCTCTCTATCCTCCAACTCCCAATGGCGTACAGCAATTCCTCCCAAGGATTGCACGAATTTCGAAATCCTCTGGTTTATCACTTTCCTTACGTTTTCGATCGCCTCGGGGTTCTTTGCCCCCCTCCAACATCTCCTGGCGATAATATCCGACCAAACGATCACGGATTCTTGGAAGCACTCACGAAAACGGAGCAAGTCCTGTTTTATTAGAGCGAGTAAATCGCCTAGTTTTATTTTTCCTAGGTCGTTCCCCCCGGCGTGCACGACCAGGATGACTCGCCGGGGGGTCCACCTGCTAATCTCCGTCACGATCTGCAGCAACCTTGGCCATTGTAGTCCTCGAATCCCATGCCAATTTACCACAGTGTCCGTCAATCCTAGAGTCCTTCCTAATGGCCGAGTCGCTGCTCTCCTTTCGGCCCAGTACACGAATGAATGTCCGATAATCCAGACTCTCCACGGCTCTGCAGCTGCAACACATAAAAAACAAGAAACCAAAACCCGTACCAAACAACGCAAAACGCCATTTTACCAGGCCAAAATCATACCACTTCGCTTCTTATAATATTAAGTCCGGTCTAATGTATGATTTATAGGCCTGCGACTTCCATCTACCTAGCCGTTTCAGATCCTCTTCCCGCATACCATGTGCTTCTGCCATGGTTGCCGCACCTATCCTAAACGAATGCGTACCAAACTCGGACACATCCAAACCAGCTGTGCGTAATGCTGAACGGAAAACCGCCGTAAACTGGAAACGGGTGAGGGGGTCGCCTGCCGCGTGCACGAAAAATTGGTCGCAAATATTGCGCGAGCTCATGTACTCTCTGACCGTGCTCACCGGGCACCACCTGCATCCAAGGCTATTAATTGCTATCCACTCGCCTCTTCCATAAATGTCCGTCTTGGACTTTCTGATACATATACGTAGTGATGCACCCGAGCAAATAACATCATTATGCCGCAAACCGCCAGGCTTATTTTTACTCGCCGGGACCAGCTCTCCGATTCGTAATGCCGCAAAAAACGCCACCGAAAAAGCCGTTCTAAATAGCAACGCTTCCGAAATATTAACGCACACGCTTTCCAGCAATTCTAATAGCTTAATCAACATGGAAAACGTAATGGGCCGTCGTCTATCAATATGCGTCTTATCTTTTTTCCAACCGCGGATTATTTGGCGAAAAATAAACTCTTTAGTAACGTCCGTCTTACCATGTAGTTTGAGCAAAAAGGCTACTCCTGCTAGATATTTTTTAGCTGCTCCAACCGACCGATGTTTGTTCCGTAAATCTAACAACATATCTAGCGTGGCCGCCCGCGCCCTTTCACCGTCGACCACACAACCGCCTGCCAATGAAAGCCATTCTAACCATATAGAATTGTAACTCTTCCACGTCGCACACGTGACCGATGCCTCCACCAGCTTCAACAACTCTGCTCGACCAGATCCCATAAGTGAGGAGGGCATCGGACCCCCTCGGCCTCCGCCTGTGGGTGCCGTTCCCTGAACGCCTCCATCTGTGAACGAGAGAGTGCGTCAGCCGCTCCATTGTCATGACCCGGAACATGCCTGGCTCGCAAATAAATATTATTCTGCAGGCATCTCAAAACCACATGTCTTAACAATGCCAACACAGGCGGAGACCCCGCGGTCTGCCTATTGATCACCTGCACCACCGCCGCATTATCGGACCAAAAACAGACCTTGCGGTCCTGAAGCTCTGAATTCCACAGTTCCAATGCTACTACTAGTGGAAAAAACTCCAATAGTGTCACATTCTTGGTCCATTTTCTATTCACCCAACTCACTGGCCAGGGTTCCCTGCACCAATGGTTATGAAGAATTACACCGAAACCTCCCGACCCGGCCGCGTCCGCAAATAGGCATATGTCGCTACCCGTAACCTCCTCCTTTGGGCACATCACTTGCCCATTGAAGGATTGCAAAAACACCTTCCATATATGTAGGTCCGCTCTCATCCCTTGTGTAACCCGCACGAAATGATGGGGTTCCCGTACCCCTACCATAGCTAACGTCAGTCTTCTTGAGAAGACCCGTCCCATAGGGATGACTTTACACGCGAAATTAAGCAAACCTGCCAGCCTCTGAATCTGCCTCAGCGTGGCTTTTTTGCAGCTGGCAACTTCATTGACTGTCTGGTGTAACCTGGCTACTTTTTCCACTGGTAACCTGAACACCATATCCTCAGAGTCGATCTCGATTCCTAAGAATGTGATCCGGGTCACGGGGCCCACCGTTTTCTCTTCTGATAACGGAACCCCTACCCTCAGCATGAGGGCCTGGAAGGTTTTAAGCAAGAATACGCAATTGCCCGAGTTCTCGGACCCGACGAACAAAAAATCATCTAAGTAATGTATCACCGATGAGATGCCCGTCTCATACTTGAGTAACCACTCTAAAAAGGAACTAAACAATTCAAAATAATAGCATGAAATGGAGCATCCCATCGGCAAACACATATCGATAAAAAATTGGCTGTCCACCCGGCATCCCAACAGGTGGAAACAATCGGGGTGGACTGGTAACAATCGGAAGGCGGACTCAATGTCCGTCTTTGCTAACTGGGCTCTTTTTCCCGCCGCTCTTACCAAGCGAACCGCGGAATCAAATGACGTATAAGAAACAGTTGCCTGTTCTTTTGATATTCCGTCGTTGACGGAATCCCCCGCTGGAAAGGATAGGTGATGTATTAAGCGGAATTTCCCGGTTTCCTTCTTGGGTACCAAACCCAAGGGGGACACCCGCAAATTCGTAAACGGCGGCGCTTCGAAAGGGCCGGCCATGCGGCCGAGCTCGACTTCCTTACTCAATTTTTCTTTGACTAAATGGATATTGTCCAACGCCGATTTTAGGTTAGGGGCGAACATTGACGCGGGTGAAAACGCAAACGGGATCACGAAACCAATTGAAAAACCGTCCTTAAGAATTTTTGCCGCCTGTTTCATGTGGTATCTGTCTAACCACAGATCCAGGACCCGGCTTTTCACTGGGGTTCGGTGCTCCACCGGCACCACCCACTGCGGCAGTCGTTCTCTGTTTCTTGAAGCAGCGAACTGCTGCGTGCTGCCCCCCGCAAACCGAGCACTCGTGCCGGAATTTGCAGGTGGCATAAAACCTGCAATGGCCCTCGTTGTAGAGCCAACATGAGCCATTGGGTCTCTGAGCAGCCGCGGAGGGCTGTTGCCCGCCTCCCGCGGCTCCCGTAGGAAAGGACGCTCTAGCGGGCCTTTGCGCCAGAATAAGCTGAATCCACACATCAGTTGCTTTTGTGGCCCAGCTTATGTGGCTCATACCCGAAACCCGTCGCCTGTAGTCCTCATCATAACGCCACCAAGCTGACCCACCGTGCAGCTTGTAGGCGCTGTAAATGGTATTGAGATAGACCATCAACTCCGGTCCTTTAGCAGGCTGATGTTGACACACCACATGGGCCAACACCAAATAAGCTTGAAGCCAGTTCCCAAACGTCTTTGCGATTTTTGGCTTCTTCTCACCACGTTCCGACAACCATTCCTTATCTACCATCACATGGTCCGCTGATAATAAGGACCAGATATCCACATATAAACCTTTTTTAATTTTTTCAACCAAATCGTCAGCTAAACCTACCCCTAGCGGGGCAACACCACAAAACATTGAATCATAATATTTTAAACCTTCCGTTGGGTCACCTTCCGTACACCGGGTTGAGCTTCCAGAAACATTACTCACAGGCGGGCCTCTGCCCCCTGGTGAACCACAGGACACTAAAAGCCCTTCTTGCTTATCAACCTTGCTCAACAAAGATTTTAACACCGTGACCAAATCCTGTTTATCCGCACCCTTTGCGGGATCCATCACATTACACCAAGCATTATGCAATGATAACTCACCAGCTCGACCGACCTCCGGCGATGCCAAGGGTGATGTCCCAGCTGTCTCCCTCCTGCGAATCCTTTGATCGGGCGTGGGCTCCCGACTGACTGTGCGCGTAGCCTCCTGCGCCCTTTGCTGTGGCGCCACACCAGGCTGGTGTCTGCTTGACCGTCCTTGCGTGTGGCTGTGACTTTTGTAATTCCTGTATTTCATTCCATGTTGCCTCGACTGCGAGTGAAGCGTATGACGCTGGTCTTCTGAGCGCCTTGTTACCTCTTCTAAACTGCCCCTCTCTACCCTATTTACTCCTTGCGCCCTACCGCTGCTGCTACTGGAAGCTCTACTCGCCTGCTCTAGCTGCCTGGAACGCCTTGCCTCCTGTCTTAGCGCTCTGGTTCTATCTCTTTGCCTACGCCTGGCGCCCTGCCCTTGGCGGCTACTGCTAGCGCGGTTGTCGGACGTTTGTGAAGAGTAACCCAGCGTTTCTTGTAACACTGGGTCCAAGTAACGGGGGTTAACATAGCAACGGCGCTGTGTGGCCGAAGCGGGTGGCGGAACATGGGAAACGTGTCTGCTTTGCGTTTGGGTGGGGTATACCACCTCCGGCTGCCCCCGGTACGGGGCTGCCTCGGCTCTATCCCTATGATGGTTGGGGGGTCGGCTATGTCTATGGGTCGTGTGGCTAGATGCATGGGGGTCAGGGGTCATGCTACGTGACCCCGAAGAAGGGGTACTCCCCCTTCGTTGTCTCCTCCGCGGGGGTAACAATGCGGGGCCAGGGCTACTCGCTGCGCTGCTGTTGGAAGAGCTAACTGGGGATACTGCCTGTAATCTATTCCCCCCTGTACTTGCCCCCCCCCCCTCTGACTCCTCGCCTGTGCTGTGCTGCATCCTGCTTGTGGCGTTCTGACATCTTGGTGGGGTACGCGCCCTCCCCGCGTGTCCCTTCCTTCTTCTGCCTCACTCCGTGGCTCACCTCTCCCTCTCTGCGCTGTCCTGCGCCCAGACGCGCGCTGTTCTTCTGCTGCAATGGTTGCTGTTGCTGCTGCCTCCTGGCCCGTGTCTCTTCTTCTCCTCCCGCTCACCGGCGGTGAGCGCTGCCTCGTGGCGGGCCGTTTTCCCGCCACTGGATTTGAATTTGGCGCCATCTTTTTCCCGGCGCTCGCGGCTCCCGCCGCTCTCTCATCCACCCGGCTGCTTCGCTGACCGCGGCGTTTGTTCGCTGGGCTCGGGCTGAGCCTCGCTGGCGGCTGTTTCCTTCGTTGCGGTCTTCCCCGCAACTGCTCTTCTGCCTCCGGCGGCGCTTCGCTGGCTCCGCTCTGCTGTATCCCGGCTTCCTCCGGCTCCGCCGTCCCGCAGCTTGAAAGTATCTCCTGCAGCCAGCCGGTGCCATCCCGTGCGACCGCCGCTTGGATCAAAGCCTTCAGGTTCTCCATCTTTTTCTTCTTTCCGTTCTCCAGCCGACTCTCCTCTTCTTATCTTCTCCCAATGACTCCCGACCTCAGCTATTCGATCAGCCGCTTCGGTTTTCTCCTCTTCTTCAACTTTCTTTGCCTTCAGTCTTTTTCTTTATAACTTTCTTTTACTCCAGGCAATTGTAATCCACGCGTCTTGCTCGGCTCCGTCCTCTTCCTCCACGCTTCTTCTCCTTCTGTTCTTCTTCCTGTCTTCTCCTTCCTCTTCCTTACTTAGCTCCTCCCCCCCATCTAGCTCGCTGTTCCCTTAAGCCCCGCCCCCAGTCCCATGCAGCCTCGTTATTCACTGTGCTGCATCAGACTATCGTAAGGGGTTTACAGGTGTAGTGGCCCAGAGTATCGGGGCTCCGCCATAAACATGGACATGCATTTGTCTAACTGTATTTTTAGTGTCTTCTGTGCTGCATGATTGATGTGTATTGCATAGCTGCAGCACTGAAAGGGTTAACTGACAGGGTTACTGTTTGGTATGTGAGATGTCTGTCTGGAAATGTATCACTTTATGTTGTGAGTTGGTGGTCACCTGACCATGCTTCTTATATGCGTTTGCAAGGTGTTTGCAAGACGAGTAGTAGTTGTCTTCATGGAGTCAGAGCGAGTCTGTAGAGGAGGCTGCAAGAGTCGGAGAGAGGAGTTGGAGAATGGAAGAGGCCACGTGATATCCTGAGAGTTGTCCTGGGACTACTAACCTCCAGGAGTTCTTCCCACTAAGCCAAGGAGAGGAGATCGGCAAGCAGCGCTGAGAGGCGGCTGGAAAGAGTGAGTGTTGTCAGGTTGAGAGTCCAGAGAGGAGAAGAGTGTTATTTGTCCAGGGGTGGAGCTGCACAGATAACTGGGACTGTGGGCCCAATATTCACCCTGTGGTCTGCCTCCCTGCCTCACTACCCGCTTTGCCTGCACCAGTGCTGTGCTCGGGCCTATTCATTGTTTGACTGTGTAAAGTTGACTTTTCCAAGTGAAGCCACATTGCCGACCATCCCGGTTTTGTTTTCATCTATACTCTGTGTGTGTGGACTCTCATTTCACCATCCAGCTTCACCACAGAGGAAGGAACTGTAAGTTCTCTATCACCCCTTTGATTTGTTCTACCCTTGACATCTCCCCCTAGTGGTGGCCGGGACCGGTCTTGTTCTTCCCTTATGGGGGAGGAGATGGTAGAGCCACTGTGACACAGCCGTGCGGCCTAGTAGAAAGACTGTCCGATGTGGCATATAAGTAAGTCTGGCAGTACTGTGCTCACTGCTTGGCGGCAGAGGAGCAACACAGCGACAGCAGCGGGGTCCAAGTCAGGGAACATGGTCGCCCATAACAAGAGTCACAGCTCCGGGCTGTTAGCTAGCAGTGTTAGCAGCGGGGTCGCAGTCTGGGAGGTCAGCCTACAAAAAAAAAAAAACAGCTCTGGCCTCTCACCTACCACTGTCAGCAGCGGGTTCGTGCGAATGCCACCTAATACAGCCTCTAGCAGCCAATCACGACCTGTGGGCGCCACCTGGCTGTCAAACTGCCTAACCCTTGCCTCCACCCATACTTCCAGTGGAGACAAGATACCATTGTACCGTGGCCCAGAACAACGGGGCCCCTCCATAATATCTTCTACATGTTGTCTGTATTGTCTTGTAAATTGTCTTTGAATGAGGAATGAATCAGCAGAATATGTATTGAAGTTTGCAGCACTGAATGGGTTAATGTCTGTAAATGAGCTGTCTCTGTCTGGAAATGTATCGCTTTGTGTTGTTAGTTTGGAGTCACGTGACCATACTTGATATATGTGGTTGCAAGAGAGTTCTAAAAGGTCCTCTGGTTCCGGTCTTGGTCTGGCAAAGACCTCACACAGACACCTTCAGTTCTGTGTGGGCTGGAAGGCAGGAGGCTGAGAGACATTCCCCGCCGTGCCTGGACCTGTTACACCCAGGAGCTGCCAGCAGTATTAACCCACTGAGGTACTGAGGGAGAAATAGAGTGAACTGCCATTGCAGAGTTAAGTGTATGCCAACATGAATGCCGACCGGTAGAAAGCTGCAGAGAGAATGAGGCGTTCGATCCGGGCACGGAGCCCTGCAGATAACTGGGACTGTAGATTCCTCGGTGAATCTGTGATTTCCTGTCGCACCACTGTGATTTCTGCACCAATTGTCCTGCTGGCATGAATTGTTTTGTGCTTGGACTGTAAATACGTTTCTACAAGTAAAGTAGCAGCGCTGACCTTCCCGGCTTCGCTATGTAAACGTTCCCTGTGAGGGCAGACCATTTATTTCACCATCCGGATTCACTGCAGAGGAAGGAGTGGTGGCGTCACCCGTGACAACAGACTGCCAAGATAAACCGCATAGTGAGCTACCCTTTGAATGGCCTGCCCTCAGTTACTTGGACGGGTCCCGTTCTACCCTCAGGGTGGGAGATGGTAGAGCCCCGTGGTAAGGCCCAAACTCTACCCCCCTGTCTCCTAGGCTGAGGGCCTTGGACACTGCACATCCCATTGAGCATTGTGCACCCATTTGTGCAACCCCCCCGCCATAGACTTCTATGTTGACCTTTGGTGCGCAAATGTGCACAAAAGTAGAGTATGCTACGTTGGAGGTGTGAAGGAATCCATTGAAATCAGTGGGTTCTATTCTCTGTGTATTCGGTGTGCAGATTGGCCCGTGTGAATCCACCCTGAGGGCAAAAACACGGGAGTATGCCCAACTACGCTCGCCGCTACGGAGTGTTGTTATGCCTAACCAGGGGTTTTCTGGGGGGGCATTCAAACTCCACGCCATAGCGCACGAGTTTGAAGAAAACAGCGGGAAGATAGGTGCCGCCCAACCTCTCCGCACGTACCACTAACGGGCGAGAATACCGCTAATGAAAACGAAACCATTGAAATCAATAGTTTTATTTCGTCACGCTATCCGGCCGTGATAATTATGGCCGCATACGAGCCCATGTGAATCCGCCCTCAGAGTGCGTTTACACGGGCAATTGTCATACGTGATTTCTGCGCGCTGCAGGACGTACGGATATCTCTGCACAGAGAAGAACCCAGCGTTATCAACGGGAGTCACCTGCCGCGAGGCGAGAAGAAGCGGTGAGAGAACAAAACTGCCGCTTGTACTGATATTGGGTGATTGTATCTAAGAGTCGCCCAGTCTTGCCTAAAAAATGGCATGGCGGACGCATTTCATGTGAGTGTGAACAGGGAATAATATGCGGTTTTCGCGCTCGTGAAACCTACAAGTGCCGCGATGAGAGGTGTTTACGCATCGGTCTGCAGGTTTCTCGGACTGATCTTGCACCCGCCGGTCTGTATGCCGCCTCATTGCTGGATGTCAGTGTATAATGAACCGTCTAGCAGTATACGTCCGGATCTCGTTACTGTCCCTTTAAGGGAATCCCCCACGGCTGGTGTTGCCATTATTTCCTTTTACACATTTTACAACAATGAAATCTGTCTGTTTCCAGAGTTTTCCGCCCGCTGACCCCCTCGCCGCGGCTCTGTATAGCCGTAGCGGCTGTCTGGGAATTGTGAGTCGAAGCTGCCAGTAAATCCAGACGCACGAGGGATTCTGTTACAGGCTCTCATGACACGGCTCCATTGTCAGTCCGTATGGAATAAACTGACCAATCACCAAGCAGGAAGTGATCGCCGCGCAATAACCGCAAATGTTCAGGAAACGCCACGGAAGAGGACTTGTTATTTTGGTTTTGCCGTCACATTATTGCTTCCAGTTTTAGGAAAGTGTGGAAGTTTCTAGATGTCGTTCTGTGGGATGGATTGCATAACACGGTCAAAACACGAAGAATATCTCATCTACCACATGATCTCCGGCAGGAATACAGTCCGCTGTCACGCGCTCCCACACTGAGCGGCCCCTTTATTAGAGACCCCCATCTAGTGGCGTTCGGCTCCTCTGGCCTTCAGATCCGCAGCAGTTCGTCGTGGCGTAGATCCCCCTCGGTGATGAAACAGTTCTACAGGAATACCGGCCCCTGCGGACAGGAAGCTGCTTGTAGTTGCTGCAGATTAGATGGCGGTGCTGACATGTTCTGACAGGAAGGGGTCAGCGATTCATGCTGCTTGCGCCACATTCTGACCTCCCATCAGCAACAGAAGTCTGCATCCATCTGACCAGGAGACAAGAAACTTGTCACGTGACTTTATGCCGCACTCTGGGGTCACGGGGAGAATTACCATATAGGGAGCGCCAATCGTGAGAGGGAAGGGGGTCTAAAAAAGGGGCGGAGCTCTATAAAGGGGCTCTTTAGTGTATTTCTTGTATACAGTGTACAGGCTTTGCACCCATTGTAGTCACAGTTGCAGCTTGCTTTCGCCATAGTCTCTGCGTGGTCAGAATGTGGCTTCATGTTGCCTTTCTTACTCCCTAAATTTTGAGCCGGTCATTCCTTGCAGCTACATTCGCCCTCAGAACTTCTGCTTTGCTCTTGGGAGAATTGCTATGTGATAGTAGACACCAGGGAGGGAGGTCAGCGGTCACAGACCCAGCAGCGGCAGCCACTGGCAGATCGGAGCTGCAGGCTGAATGAGTATAATGCGTGTTGGATAGCTGCTGGCCCGAAGGCCATTAGTGGGGTTGTTAACATTACTGGGACTAATATGGGGATCACTATTACTACTGGGGCCACTATGGGGGCCACTACTACTACTACAGGTGCCACTATGGGGGTCACTATTATTACTGCGGCCTTTATGGGGGTCACTATTGCTACTGGGGCCACTATAGGGTCACTATTACTATTGGGGCCACTATGGGGGTCACTATTACTACTGGGGCCACTATGGGGATCTCTATTACTACTGGGGCCATTATGGGGGACATTACTGCTACTACAGGGGCCACTATGGGGGTCAATATTACTACTGGGGCCACTATGGGGGTCATTATTACTACTGGGGTCATTATGGGGATCACTTTTACTACTGGGGCCACTATGGTGGTCACTATTACTACTGGAGCCACCATGGGGATCACTATGACTACTGGGGCCACTATGGGGCCACTACTACTACAGGTGCCACTATGGGGGGCACTATTATTACTGCGGCCACTATGGGGGTCACTATTGCTACTGGGGTCACTATGGGGATCACTATTACTACTGGGGCCACTATGGTGGTCACTATTACTACTGGGGCCACTATGGGGGACATTACTGCTACTACAGGGGCCACTATGGGGGACATTACTGCTACTACAGGGGCCACTATGGGGGTCAATATTACTACTGGGGTCACTATTACTACTAGGGCCACTATGGTGGTCACTATTACGTCTGGGGCCACCATGGGGATCACTATTGCTACTGGGGCTACTATTTCTACTGGGGCCACTATGGGGATCACTATTACTACTGGGGCCACTATAGGGGGGTCACTATTACTACTGGGGCCACTACTAGTACTACTTGGGCCACTATGGGGGTCATTATTACTACTGGGGCCACTATGGGGGTCACTATTACTCCTGGGGCCACTATGGGGATTACTATTACTATTGGAGCCACTGTGAAGATCAATATTACTACTGGGGACAATATGGGGGACATTATTACTACTAGGGCTACTGTGTGGGTCAGTATTGCTACAGGTTCCACTACAGAGTACACTATTACTACTGGGGCCACTATGGGGGTCACTATTACTACTGGGACAACTATAGGGGCCACTATCACTACTGGGGCCACTATGGCAGTCACTATTACTACTGGGACAACTATAGGGGCCACTATCACTACTAGGGCCACTATGGCGGTCACTATTACTACTGAGGCCCCTAATGGGGTCACTATTACTATTTGGGCCACTAACTGAGCCACTATAACTACAGGGGCCATTAATGGGATTATTATTACTATTGGGGCCACTACTGGGGGTACTCTCTCACATCAGACACGTCTCAATGGTTGTAATATGTGTTGGGTATCTTGTGTATTGGCTCATTCACTGACTGTAAAATGAGTGTTTTTCTTCTTTTTTTTTGGGGGGGGGGGGCATTTCACACTTCACCTCAGACAGCATAAAGGCTGGGGCACCCGGGGGTCCACGAGCCAGATCCCTGAGCCCCCTCACAGTGGTATTGTTGTTCTTCTCTCTTAATGCTCTACACTTGTGTCAGTCTTCACTGCACTTTTCTCTTTCTATTCATGAACCTGAATGACTGCAGTGACTACAGTCCAAATCAGAAGTTAGTTTCCTGGCCGCGGATTGCAGAGTCATCTGCTGCCTGTTTGCCGGAGGATTGCTGGGATGTTTTTGATGTTTTTGACTCCAGAACGTGCCGAATGTTTCACAATAATAATAAAGGATGGAGGATATGAAGCTCGAAAACACGGATGAGGCGGTGCGGCGTGTGAACAGCGGTTTCCTCTGGCTGACCTCCTGCGAAAACATCTGCAGGAGATTAGGATGCAGTGAAAGGTCTGTCCCGCCGCCAACCGCTATACAAGAAATCCCGTTGCTGCCGGCCGGTGACGCTGCTCTGCAGACGTCAACACGGATGGGTTACGTGTCCCACATGGCGAGCGCTCTCTGCACGCACAATGACCAGGAGGAGCGCCTGCTTCTACTCATGACTGGGTGACAACCCCGGATTACGGCGCAGACCCCCGCACCCACCCAACTTTCCAGGATGAGCAGGAAATAGCTCACAGGTCACACAGTAACAACACGGAGGAGATGACGAAGCGGACGGCTGGGGGGCTGCAGACCCCTCCGATCAGAGGATCAGCGCTGTCATTACGTGTCGCGGGGGCGTCTAACCATAGCTATTTATAATAGAACGTGTCGTCACACACCTGCCGCTGCGAAGAAGAGTCACCGCAGAGCGTATGAGTCAGTGCCGGAGCGCAGACCTTCTGGAATATCAGGTGCCGGACTAAAGGAGGCCAAACACAAGATAACAGAGAGACCCGTTATTCGCGGCGGCCGATGGTGGGCGTCTCTCTGCCAAGAATGTGTCTGGATGAAGTTGCACATGAAAGGCGCCATCAGCCGGGTTGGGCGGTCATTTGCCACTTTCCACAAGCGCCTCGTACCATTTGGGGTTTCTGCCGGTTACGTCCGCCATCGTCCTAATGAACCGCCCCTCAGAGGGTCAGGCGGAAAGTCAGAATTGGTATAAATGTAACAACTCCGACAGCATAAGAAAAAGCTCAACTGTTATATATTTAACCCCTTGAGGGAAGTCTGTCTCCTGCATTTTGCAATGTTATCCCCCTATACTCTCTGATGTGCGGCGGCGTAAAGAATGCAGCGTTGCCTTTATCTTTTTCAGATGTTTCTCCAATGCCAAGATATTGCCCTAAAAGCTTCTGAGACTTAGACTGACTGATGGGCGGTCCAGCTCGACCAGCGATCTGGGCGCTCGCCCCGCCTACTGTGTTACAAACCACCCCTTTCTTTCCCAGCCCTTCCCACTGGAAGCATCCTGCTCCAGCTCTAATGCGCTTGCGCTGCTCTGAGAGGTCGGGCGCAGTGACCTGTTCTTGGACTGGACTGACAACGGTGCATGCGTGGGGGACACATCTGTAAAGGATGAAGGCAACGCTGTATTCTTTATGCTGTCGCACATCTGAAAGGGTTAACATTGCCAAATGCAGAAGACAGACTTCCCTTGATGCAATGTGAGGGAATTGTACACACACCCAGCTGCAGCGATCACAATCAGAAAGAACTCTGATCATGGCCATTAACCATTTAGATGCTGCTTTCAATTCTGAGGCTCCCTCTCTCATCCATATGGCTTACCTGTGATGAGGGTCTGGGAGGGCATTTGATCGCCATTGCACTCTGGTTCCTCCTGAAGGTCACCAGGGATGCCGTAGATTTTTGCCTATTAAGCCCCACGGCAAGTCTTAATACAATGCCTGCAAAATACATGATACTGCAATAATGAAGTATTGTACTATATTGTATCAATTATATGAAATGATCCCAAGTCCCCCATGGAGACAAAAAAAAAAGTAAAAATTTTTTTTAACTACCACTATTTTTTTTTATGTTAAAAACAGAGAAAAAGGTATTTTTTAGAATAAAAAAACCCCTTTATTCCACCTATTTTTCCTTAGCCATAGGGGACTTGAGCCCCAATAGTTTGGTCTTATACAATATACTGCAATACTTTCCCTGTGTAAACTGCCAGAGAAGCAGAAAAAAAGGAACAGTGGAGCAACACTCAGGGAGAAGCTGGCAGGCTTCCTGAGGAAAAAAATATATCTTTCTGCTTCCCCAATGGGGTTAACATGTTTTAATAGGTGCAGCCAACCCAAATCAAGTCGGTCAATAGTAAAAACTGGATTAGGCGCGACCGTCTTAGAGAAGCACAAGACATCGGGGATCAGCTCAGCTTCTTTGTTTTATTGAAACCAGCGTAAGTAGGCTTGTTTCGGGGCTGTGGCGCCCCTTCATCAGCAGTCACAGCGTTTGGCCATGTGTCCCGTTACCAGAGAGGAGGCGACTGCTTTATTTGTTGGTAATTTTTTATGTTAAAAACGGGAAAAGAGGTTTTTTTAGAGTAATAAAACCCTTTATTCCACGTATTTTTAGGCACCCGTGGGGAGCCTGAACTCACGATTGCTTGGTCTTTTATACAATATACTGCAATACTTGCCCTGTGTAAACTGCAGATGTGTTGCCAACAATGATGGTTCTCTATAGCAATAAGAACAGTCGTCCGTCCTCTAATAGAGTCTGGATCGGCCCGTGCAACGCAGACAAGCGCTGATCTCTTTCAGGTCCACTAAATAGACCCTCTGCATGCACCCGGCCAGACAGAATGTAGTTACTGCCCCTGCAGTGGTTTGGGGGACCCCAGTCATGGTTGGCCTTTTTGGCCACTCAGCATGGAATGTATTTTACAGTCTCAACAACTTTACAAGGGAACCAGTTTGTGAGTCGGACAAGAGGCTCCAGATCAACTCTGGGAGGAGGCTCCATTATGACTCTCCGCTGTGGGTTCCCCTGTATGCCCACACATGGGGTAACACCGGGTTATTGGCATCACTCAGGGAAATCCCCATCATCATGTCTCATCCTTATAGACAAATAAGAGAAACAGTAATTACAGGGATGAGTTACGTGTGAGATTCCCTCTCTGACCGGTCATCTGTAGGGCAAAGAGGAAGAGAGCGGCTGAGTCACCCTGTTACCCTGCAAGGAGCCAAGAATCATAATGACAGAATCACCGACCGATCAGGGAAATGCGGTGGATATAGTATATCTTGGCTTTAGTAAAGCATTTGACAAAGTATCTCATACCAGACTTATTGATGAAATGACCAAATCTGGGATTGACAAGGCAACTGTTACGGGGATTCACAACTGGCTGAGTGATCGTACCCAAAGAGCGGTCATAAATGGCTGCACATCCAAGTGGAAGAATGTATCAAGTGGGGACCACAAGGCTCTGTCCTGGGCCCAGTGTTGGTCAACATTGTTATAAATGATCTGGAGGAGGGAATTGTGGGAAACTGATCAAATGTGCCAGCGACACAAAGCTAGGAGGGATAGCCAACACTGGGGAAGAGAGAGAGGATTCAAAAAGATCTAGAAAAGCTTGAACAGTGGGCGGTGACTAACAGAATGGTATTTAACAAGGAGAAATGCAAAGTCCTACATCTGGGCAAGAAAAATGAAAAAAGCACATACAGAATGCAGCAACACAAGTGAAAAAGACTAATAGATCATAGACTGAACATGAGTCAACAATGTGATGCAGCAGCCAAAGAGGCAAACACAATTCTGGAATGTATTAAGAGAAGCATAGAGTCTAGATCACGTGAGGTCATTATCCCCTCTACTCCTCCTTAGTCAGACCTCATCTGGAATACTGTGTCCAGTTCTGGTCACCCGACTTTAAAAAAGAGATGAATAAACTGGAGCAAGTTCAGAGAAGAGTTACCAAGATGGTGAGCGGTCTGCAAATCATGTCCTATGAGGAACGGTTAAGGGATCTGGGAATGTTTAGCAGAAAAGAAGGCTGAGAGGAGACTTAATAGTGGTCTACAAATATCTGAGGGGCTGTCACAGTGCAGAGGGATTTTTTGCTCGCACGCAGTAGCATGAAGTTTGAACTGCCAAAAAAAAAAGACTTTTGACAGGTTCATGGTATAATACACTCCGTAGCGGCAAGCATATGTGCACATGCGCCTGTCTGTCCCTTAGATACACCCAATGAGCAGCACAGCAAAACACAGAATAGGCTTAGATACAGCAGCACAGCGGACAGCATCACATGATACACATTGGAGTTTAGTTGCCAAACCCACCAATACTGGAGAGGCTGGCTGACTCTCTGATGTGTATGGGGGGGGGGGGGGGGGGGGCAACCTTCCGCCAATAGTTGAGGTTGGGCGAAAGATTTTAATCCCTTAATGTCTGTAGAGGTGCACTACAGAGAATGGCCATTAGGGGGCAAGAGACAGGCAGTCTGGTGCCTGAGACAAGGGGAAAACACCCAGAGGTGTGGTCAGTAAGGAGGATAAAGGTGTTTGTTCCTCCTGCTGAGGTGAAGTGGGCTGCAAGCCAGAGACAGGTCCAGTGAGAGGGACTTGGGCTGTGAGAGCCCAAGACAGATCCAGGGGGAGACCTGGAAGCAAGAGGTCTGGAGAGAGACCTGGACGCTGGAGAAACTGTTTGTGTGCCTCAGGAAGGTTGGAGTGAAACCGTCCTGAGGGGAAGCAGAGTGAGTCCTGAAGACAACTGTATGAAGCTGCCCTGGAGAGCGGGTGAGAACCACAGTTGGACTGTTTATTGAACCTAATGAAAAGGACATTTAAGTTGACTTTACTTGCATAAGTGCTGAGCTGAAGCTGATATTGCTCAGAAGTTGAAAATAAATAGAAATTTGGAGTTTAACCCATTGGTGCCTACTTGTGATGTAAGCGAATGATCCCTGGGTTGCTACATGTCGCACAGTTATATCATGGAGGTTTGGGGTTTGCATGGAATCGCGGGTTGATCCCGCTCCATACAACGCAGGTGTCAGCTGTATCTGACTGCCGGCATCTGCCCACAACAGCCATGATCAGCATGCGCACCGATTCCTGCGATGATGATGATGATAATCATACTTTGTAAAGGTAGTCTTATTCTCCAAGAGATAATCAACTGCCAGAGCTCCTGGCTGCAACTTACCTCCCTCACTGACAACTGTTCAGCCGCGCAGCACGCTGCTGGGGAAACAGCCGTCAGATGGACAGTCATTGGCCTGACATTTTTTGGAGGTGTCCGGGCAGCACAGTTAAAGTCACTGCACCCTAATAATCTATGAAGTGTGGAATACGTGACGCCGCCGGACCTGGAGACAGCAGACATCGTCAGGCCTGATGAAGCTGCTGCGTGGCTGTGAAGCGCGTAACCTGATCATCTGTACTCCCCCGCGGTCTGCTGGCGCCGCGCTGCGTTCCACATGCCATCTGTACAGCGCTGTCCGCCGGTACTAGAGAGGAGCGTGCAGCTGCCAGCTACATTGGATTCTCCTGTGCTACAGGTGAGCACTTTGTAATTTGGTCCCACACATTTTTATTTCATTTGTCACTCAGACTAATCATACGTTAGACATTAAATGCCCCCCACCCCTACCTCGGACCCCCACATTTCATCAGCCGCCACCCTTCTCCATCGGGGAGATATTTATATCCATGGTAAACTTCCTGTTTGGGTGATTTATGTGGTTGGATGTATTTAGTAAATATGTCAGAATGTGGAGTATATCTGAGTCAGCATTGTGCGCTCCGTTGTCTAGCAGTACGATGCAGAGCGCTGCCCCCCATATGTTGTAGGGTCTTTTTCTCTTTGTTTGAAAGTCAGTCAGCCATTTCTTAGTTATATCCGGGTTATAACAGAACTGCAATCACCAGGGATCATCAACAATCACCAGCAATCACCAACAATCACCAGCGATCACCAACAATCACCAGCGATCACCAACAATCACCAGCGATCACCAACAATCACCAACTGTCACCAACAATCACCAGCGATCACCAACAATCACCAGCTGTCACCAACAATCACCAGCGATCACCAACAATCACCAGCAGTCACCAACAATCACCAGCGGTCACCAACAATCACCAGCGATCACCAACATTCACCAGCGATCACCAGGGATCATCAACAATCACCAGCAATCACCAACAATCACCAGCGGTCACCAGCAATCACCAGCGGTCACCAACAATTACCAGTGATCACTAAGAAACACCAGCGATCATTAACAATCATTAACAATCACCAGCGATCACCAACAATTACCAGTGATCACTAACAACCGCCAGCGATCATTAACAATCACTAACAATCACCAATGATCACCAGCAATCACCAACAATCACCAGCGATCACCAACAATTACCAGCGATCACCAACAATTACCAGTGATCACTAACAAACACCAGCGATCATTAACAATCACTAACAATCACCAGCGATCACCAGCAATCACCAACAATCACCAGCGATCACCAACAATTACCAGCGATCACCAACAATTACCAGTGATCACTAACAAACACCAGCGATCATTGACAATCACTAACAATCACCAGCGATCACCAATGATTACCAGCAATCACCAACAATCAACAGCGATCACCAACAATCACCAGCGATCACCAACAATCACCAGTGATCAACAACAATTACCAGTGAACACCAACAATCACTAACAATCACCAGCGATCACCAACAATTACAGTGATCACTAACAATCACCAGCGATCATTAACAATCACTAACAATCACCAGCAATCACCAACAATTACAGTGATCACTAACAATCACCAGCGATCATTAACAATCACTAACAATCACCAGCGATCATTAACAGTCACTAACGATCACCAACAATCACCAACGATCACCAGCGAACACCAACGATTACCAGCAATCACCAGTGATCACCAACAATCACCAGCAATCAACAGTGATCAACAACAATTACCAGCGATCACCAACAATCACCAGCGATCATTAACAATCACCAGCAATCACCAACAATCACTAACAATCACCAGCGATCACCAACAATTACCAGTGATCACCAACAATCACCAACAATCACCAGCGATCATTAACAATCACCAGCAATCACCAACAATCACCAGCGATCATCAACAATCACCAGCGATCATCAACAATCACCAGCGATCATCAACAGTCACCAGCGATCATTAACAATCACCAGCAATCACCAACAATCACTAACAATCACCAGCAATCACCAACAATTACCAGTGATCACCAACAATCACCAACAATCACCAGCGATCATTAACAATCACCAGCGATCATCAACAATCACCAGCGATCATCAACAGTCACCAGCGATCATTAACAATCACCAGCAATCACCAACAATCACTAACAATCACCAGCGATCACCAACAATTACCAGTGATCACCAACAATCACCAACAATCACCAGCGATCATTAACAATCACCAACAATCACTAACAATCACCAGCGATCACCAACAATCACCAGTGATCATCAACAATCACCAACAATCACCAGCGATCATCAACAATCACCAGCGATCACAAACAATCACCAGCAATCACCAACAATCACTAACAATCACCAGCGATCACCAACAATCACCAGTGATCATCAACAATCACCAACAATCACCAGCGATCATCAACAATCACCAGCGATCACAAACAATCACCAGCAATCACCAACAATCACTAACAATCACTAGCGATCACCAACAATCACTAGCGATCACCAACAATCACCAGTGATCATCAACAATCACCAGCGATCACCAACAATCACCAACAATCACTAACAATCACCAACAATCACCAACAATCACCAACAATCACCAGTGATCATCAACAATCACCAACAATCACCAGCGATCATCAACAATCACCAGCGATCACAAACAATCACCAGCAATCACCAACAATCACTAACAATCACTAGCGATCACCAACAATCACTAGCGATCACCAACAATCACCAGTGATCATCAACAATCACCAGCGATCATCAACAATCGCTAACAATCACCAGCGATCACCAACAATCGCCAGTGATCAACAACAATTACGAACAATCACCAGTGATCAACAACAATTACGAACAATCACCAGTGATCAACAACAATTACCAGCGAACACCAACAATCACCAGCAATCACCAACAATCACCAGTGATCACTAACAATCACCAGCGATCATTAACAATCACTAACAATCACCAGCGATCACCAACAATTACAGTGATCACTAACAATCACCAGCGATCATTAACAATCACTAACAATCACCAGCGATCATTAACAGTCACTGAAGATCACCAACAATCACCAACGATCACCAGCGAACACCAACGATTACCAGCAATCACCAGTGATCACCAACAATCACCAGCAATCAACAGTGATCAACAACAATTACCAGCGATCACCAACAATCACCAGCGATCATTAACAATCACCAGCAATCACCAACAATCACTAACAATCACCAGCGATCACCAACAATTACCAGTGATCACCAACAATCACCAACAATCACCAGCGATCATTAACAATCACCAGCAATCACCAACAATCACTAACAATCACCAGCGATCACCAACAATTACCAGTGATCAGCAACAATCACCAACAATCACCAGCGATCATTAACAATCACCAGCGATCATCAACAATCACCAGCGATCATCAACAATCACCAGCGATCATCAACAGTCACCAGCGATCATTAACAATCACCAGCAATCACCAACAATCACTAACAATCACCAGCGATCACCAACAATTACCAGTGATCACCAACAATCACCAACAATCACCAGCGATCATTAACAATCACCAGCGATCATCAACAATCACCAGCGATCATGAACAGTCACCAGCGATCATTAACAATCACCAGCAATCACCAACAATCACTAACAATCACCAGCGATCACCAACAATTACCAGTGATCACCAACAATCACCAGTGATCATCAACAATCACCAACAATCACCAACAATCACTAACAATCACTAGCGATCACCAACAATCACCAGTGATCATCAACAATCACCAGCGATCATCAACAATCACCAACAATCACTAACAATCACTAACAATCACCAACAATCACCAACAATCACCCACAATCACCAGTGATCATCAACAATCACCAACAATCACTAACAATCACTAACAATCACCAACAATCACCAGCGATCATCAACAATCACCAGCGATCACAAACAATCACCAGCAATCACCAACAATCACTAACAATCACTAGCGATCACCAACAATCACCAGTGATCATCAACAATCACCAGCGATCATCAACAATCGCTAACAATCACCAGCGATCACCAACAATCGCCAGTGATCAACAACAATTACGAACAATCACCAGTGATCAACAACAATTACCAGCGAACACCAACAATCACCAGCAATCACCAACAATCACCAGTGATCACCAACAATCACCAGTGATCACCAACAATCACCAGCAATCACCAACAATCACCAGTGATCACCAACAATCACTAGTGATCACCAAAAATTACCAGCGAACACCAACAATCATCAGCAATCACCAGCCATCAGCAGCTCCCTGGTGCTCTCCTTTTTTGTAGTGATACCTTCTATGCTTCAGTATTTCTGCAGTGTCACAAACATCTGTCGCTGCCTCTCGTGGGCTTCCCAGCTTCAGGGTCCCTTGTTGTGGCAGAGCCACAGCTTGCACGGGAGTTAAGCAGTAGACGCGCTCCTTTCCCCAGCTCCCTTTTATCCTCAGCCCTGAACTCCTAAGAGAGCTTCGGCGTACCGTGCCAATGTGACTTGGGCCGTCCGCTTATTAAAAGTAACATGTAAGGCACGACCGCTCTATAGCTGCAGTGCATACTGCCTGATGCGCACAAGTATAGTGACTACACCGCGTACTAGTATAGTGACTGCACCGCGTACTAGTATAGTGACTGTACCGTGTACTAGTATAGTGACTGCACCGTGTACTAGTATAGTGACTGCACCGTGTACTAGTATAGTGACTGCACCGTGTACTAGTATAGTGACTGCACCGCGTACTAGTATAGTGACTGCACCGTGTGCTAGTATAGTGACTGCACCGCGTACTAGTATAGTGACTGCACCGTGTACTAGTATAGTGACTGCACCGTGTACTAGTATAGTGACTGCACCGTGTACTAGTATAGTGACTGCACCGCGTACTAGTATAGTGACTGCACCGTGTACTAGTATAGTGACTGCACCGCGTACTAGTATAGTGACTGCACCGTGTACTAGTATAGTGACTGCACCGTGTACTAGTACTAGTATAGTGACTGCACCGTGTACTAGTATAGTGACTGCACCGTGTACTGGTATAGTGACTGCACCGCGTACTAGTATAGTGACTGCACCGTGTACTAGTATAGTGACTGCACCGGGTGCTAGTATAGTGACTGCACCGGGTGCTAGTATAGTGATTGCACCGTGTACTGGTATAGTGACTGCACCGTGTACTAGTATAGTGACTGTACCGCGTACTAGTATAGTGACTGCACCGCGTACTAGTATAGTGACTGCACCGCGTACTAGTATAGTGACTGCACCGTGTACTAGTATAGTGACTGCACCGCGTACTAGTATAGTGACTGCACCGTGTACTAGTATAGTGACTGCACCGTGTACTAGTATAGTGACTGCACCGTGTACTAGTATAGTGACTGCACCGCGTACTAGTATAGTGACTGCACCGTGTACTGGTATAGTGACTGCACCGTGTACTAGTATAGTGACTGCACCGTGTACTGGTATAGTGACTGCACCGTGTACTAGTATAGTGACTGCACCGTGTACTAGTATAGTGACTGCACCGTGTACTAGTATAGTGACTGCACCGTGTGCTAGTATAGTGACTGCACCGTGTGCTAGTATAGTGACTGCACCGTGTACTAGTATAGTGACTGCACCGTGTACTGGTATAGTGACTGCACCGCGTACTAGTATAGTGACTGCACCGTGTACTAGTATAGTGACTGCACCGGGTGCTAGTATAGTGACTGCACCGGGTGCTAGTATAGTGATTGCACCGTGTACTGGTATAGTGACTGCACCGTGTACTAGTATAGTGACTGTACCGCGTACTAGTATAGTGACTGCACCGCGTACTAGTATAGTGACTGCACCGCGTACTAGTATAGTGACTGCACCGTGTACTGGTATAGTGACTGCACCGCGTACTAGTATAGTGACTGTACCGCGTACTAGTATAGTGACTGCACCGCGTACTAGTATAGTGACTGCACCGGGTGCTAGTATAGTGACTGCACCGGGTGCTAGTATAGTGACTGCACCGCGTACTAGTATAGTGACTGCACCGTGTGCTAGTATAGTGACTGCACCGTGTGCTAGTATAGTGACTGCACCGTGTACTGGTATAGTGACTGCACCGTGTACTGGTATAGTGACTGCACCGGGTGCTAGTATAGTGATTGCACCGTGTACTGGTATAGTGACTGCACCGCGTACTAGTATAGTGACTGCACCGCGTACTAGTATAGTGACTGCACCGCGTACTAGTATAGTGACTGCACCGTGTACTAGTATAGTGACTGCACCGGGTGCTAGTATAGTGACTGCACCGGGTGCTAGTATAGTGACTGCACCGGGTGCTAGTATAGTGATTGCACCGTGTACTGGTATAGTGACTGCACCGTGTACTAGTATAGTGACTGTACCGCGTACTAGTATAGTGACTGCACCGCGTACTAGTATAGTGACTGCACCGCGTACTAGTATAGTGACTGCACCGTGTACTAGTATAGTGACTGCACCGCGTACTAGTATAGTGACTGTACCGCGTACTAGTATAGTGACTGCACCGCGTACTAGTATAGTGACTGTACCGTGTACTAGTATAGTGACTGCACCGTGTACTAGTATAGTGACTGTACCGCGTACTAGTATAGTGACTGCACCGCGTACTAGTATAGTGACTGCACCGCGTACTAGTATAGTGACTGTACCGCGTACTAGTATAGTGACTGCACCGCGTACTAGTATAGTGACTGCACCGGGTGCTAGTATAGTGACTGCACCGGGTGCTAGTATAGTGACTGCACCGGGTGCTAGTATAGTGACTGCACCGGGTGCTAGTATAGTGACTGCACCGGGTGCTAGTATAGTGACTGCACCGGGTGCTAGTATAGTGATTGCACCGTGTACTGGTATAGTGACTGCACCGTGTACTAGTATAGTGACTGCACCGCGTACTAGTATAGTGACTGCACCGCGTACTAGTATAGTGACTGCACCGCGTACTAGTATAGTGACTGCACCGTGTACTAGTATAGTGACTGCACCGGGTGCTAGTATAGTGACTGCACCGGGTGCTAGTATAGTGACTGCACCGGGTGCTAGTATAGTGATTGCACCGTGTACTGGTATAGTGACTGCACCGTGTACTAGTATAGTGACTGCACCGTGTACTAGTATAGTGACTGCACCGTGTACTAGTATAGTGACTGCACCGTGTACTAGTATAGTTACTGCACCGGGTACTAGTATAGTGACTGCACCGTGTACTAGTATAGTGACTGCACCGTGTACTAGTATAGTGACTGCACCATGTAATAGTATAGTGACTGCACCGTGTACTAGTATAGTGACTGTACCGTGTACTAGTATAGTGACTGCACCGCGTACTAGTATAGTGACTGCACCGTGTACTAGTATAGTGACTGCACCGTGTACTAGTATAGTGACTGCACCGTGTACTAGTATAGTTACTGCACCGGGTACTAGTATAGTGACTGCACCGTGTACTAGTATAGTGACTGCACCGTGTACTAGTATAGTGACTGCACCATGTAATAGTATAGTGACTGCACCGTGTACTAGTATAGTGACTGCACCGTGTACTAGTATAGTGACTGCACCGCGTACTAGTATAGTGACTGCACCGTGTACTAGTATAGTGACTGCACCGTGTACTAGTATAGTGACTGCACCGTGTGCTAGTATAGTGACTGCACCGTGTACTAGTATAGTGACTGCACCGTGTACTGGTATAGTGACTGCACCGTGTACTGGTATAGTGACTGCACCGTGTACTAGTATAGTGACTGCACCGCGTACTAGTATAGTGACTGCACCGTGTACTGGTATAGTGACTGCACCGCGTGCTAGTATAGTGACTGCACCGTGTGCTAGTATAGTGACTGCACCGTGTACAAGTATAGTGACTGCACCGCGTACTAGTATAGTGACTGCACCGTGTACTAGTATAGTGACTGCACCGTGTACTAGTATAGTGACTGCACCGTGTACTAGTATAGTGACTGCACCGTGTACTAGTATAGTCACTTCTCATAGTGATCACAGTTGATGGCAGACCCTGACACCATTATCTGGTGTCCAGTTGCCATGGCAACTTATCGGCCCCCGCAATGCCACGCTATCCATGGGACGTACATTTGCATCCTGGGGTGGGAAGGCATTAAGAACAGAAAAAAGGGATTTAGCAAAACCGATGATATAAACCTTATATAAGGCTGATTACTGCGGCAGTGATGTCTGAGTCAGTTGTAACTAGAGCCGCCCTTTAAACCTGAGCGACGTCCACCTCACACAATCCCGTCATCTCCGCTTGTTGTTGAGGCAGTTGCTCTGTACTCGTCCTTCCGTTGATTCATTAGTGGGTCTGTTGGCCACAACACTCAGCACAGCTTCATTTGAGCAGTTCCTGATTGGTTATTCTCTCCTTCTGCAGCGTGTTGCTGGTTATAGTGTTAGCTGTGTGCACTTAATTCCTTGTATGCCTCTAGTATCTTGTTCTAACCTGTTCTTGTCAGTGTAGCTTTGCTCCTTTGGTCAGTTCTAGTCCGCTTGTTGCTCTTTCTCTGACTTGTCTTATTCACAGTCCAGCTCTGCTCAGTTTGGTTTTCTTGTCTCTCCTCAGGTCTTAGTGCCATGTCTGGTATCCGGTTGCCATGGCAATCCATTGGCTCCCCACGACTACATGGCAGAAGGCCACTGACATCACAGAGGGACCACTCCCTCTATGTGAACCCTTTACGTGATCAACATTGATTGTGACATGTAAGGGGTTAACAGCGGGTATCTATGCTGTTGCAGTGGGAAGCCAGCAGTCAGTCACAGCGTCTGAGCCCCTGGCATCCATAGGACATATGGGACTTTACGTCATTCGCAGGAACCCCTTCCCTGCCAGGACGCACATTTATGCCCTGGGGCCAGAAGGAGTTATAATGGTAACCGACAATTGGGCGGGTCGCAGCGCTCAGCATCGGCTCCATCCGCTCAGGAGTTTCCACTCCGTCTCAGATGTTGTACTCATCGCGGTCGCACATTCACTTGTTCCACAAACAGCGTCCGCCGCGAGGAGCTCCGGAACTCCGTGGAATAAATAAACAATTCGCTCCTTTGTTGTTGCATCAGCAAACGGGTAAATATTTAGGAGGACAAATCATGGGTTGCCGGGAGACTCGGCAGGTGAGTCAGGTGAGTCAGGTGAGTCAGGTGAGTCAGGTGAGTCAGGTGAAGCCGCTACCTTTGTGACTGCCGTTTGTTTATGGAAAAGCTTACCTGATATTAATAGCTGCGCAGATCGCGGCCGCGGATCTCGATAAGCCGCCCTCCTGGCTTCTGCTGTTCAATGGAAAAGCAGAAGATCTCTGCCAGCAGAGGGCGCCAGATTATAGATCTAAGCGGAGAAGCTTCTGGAGGAGGCGTGCAGGAACCTCAGAGAGGCTCCTCTGTAATGTGATCAGTGACTCCATCGCTCAACACTTCTGAGAGTTTATATGTAGCTTTGTTCATTTTGAGGAACCGTACCTGTGAGGGACCGTCATGGGGTCAGACAAGCACCCCAAGTGGTCTACACCCTGTTGGCAGGACTATATAACTTGGGGTCCTGTCTGCTACTTTTTATGTTCCTCAGTTTGTAGCTAACATTTGTTCTCTTATATGATGGTGGTTCAAAAGTGGAACGTAAGGGCCAAAAATGAGCAAGGAGGTGTATCCATGAGTCTCCTGAGGACGTGGCTCAGAGCTCCCAGGTTATGGTGCAGATACCTGACCTCAATCTACAGATCTCTGATGATGTAATGTGCTGTGTGATGACATCACAGTGGATATGGGCTATATACTTCATGTCTTGGAAAACAGACGGCTGCAGGTATATGTGGACCTTCCCTCTACTGAATCACAGTGGTTCCCCTGTTTACCTGCCAGTGGGGTCGGCCTAGTGCAGACGCCAACACTGCCTTTGTACCACCCAATTATGGTACTGCTATTTTCTCCCATGCAGACACAAGCCATGGGCGCCCTCAGGTATAGCGGCTCGTTTATGTAATCATAAGAATCAGTTTTAGTGTGAATCCACATTAGATGGAAGATCCAGTGATCGGAGCGACTTCCAACGAGGCCGGTCATCGGGGCTAGACTAGCCGGGGTCTCACTGCCAACTGTGGGGGGTTACATGTATAACGGTGTGGAGAGTATACCGCGAATGGAGCGATCGAGGAAAACATCCAGCGAAGAGGGATCCTGTGGAAACAAGTCATCACTGAAAGGGGTCGGAGGAGGATGTCAGGAATCGTTCTGACCAACAGGCTGCACAGTCAGCTGAATACAACGCTGGAGCTCCAACTAACGTGTCCGAACGCACAACTCGCCGTTCCTCCGCACGGATGGTATAACAGCAGGCGACCAGTTCCAGCGCCATTGTGTCTAAGAGAAACAGAAAGACTCCAGCGGGCAAAAGAGCGCAAAACTTGTATCACTGAGCAGCGGAGAAACATCCCCTGGTCAGATGGAGCCAGATTTATGTTACTGATGGGAGGTCAGAATTTGGCACAAGCAGCATGAATCGCTGACCCCTTCCTGTCAGCCGGTCAGAACATGTCAGCACCGCCATCTAATCTGCAGCGACTACATGAAGCTTCCTGTCCGCAGGGGCCGATATTCCTGCAGGAGGATTTCATCGCTGAGTGGGATCTACGCCTCGATGAACTGCTGGAGGCCAGAGGAGCCGAACGCTACTAGATGGGGGTAATAACTAGCACAATGCCCCATGGTTCACCTCTCCTACCAGTATTTGCACCTCTCAGACTTTGGTGTTGTAATTGACTTCCCTTTTCCCGCTGTACTGTGAGGGGTCACTTCAGGGCGCTCCCGTCTATCGCGCTCCACGCCTTTTCTGGCTGTAAATGATGACATATTCCGTGCTGCGGCTCGCGGTCAGGTGACACTTTATATCCGGACGTCTCGCCGCTTCTTTACTTCAATGTATCAAAGTGCTAAAATAACGGCTACGGAGACGCTCTACACTGAACGGCACTCGCTTGTATCCAGTGTCATGGATGTTGGTTAAAGGGGTCTCCAGGGTCAGACAAACAGGGCTGCTTTCTTCCCAGCACAGCGCCACCCTTGTCTGTAGGTTGTGTCTGGTACTGCAGCTCTGTTCCCATTCACTGCAGTCGATCTGATCTGCGATCTCATACAACCCGCCGCCGCCAGACTGACCGTAGCGTTAATGAGAAACACGAAAAATGTCTTGATGTCTGGGATCCTCCATCCGATTACTTCACACGCAATACTACTGTACTTTTGCGCACGGAAGGCGGGTTCACTCGCACGGGACTCCTTTTCTGTGGATTTCATGGCTATTTGCAGCCTAATGAGCTCCAGATGTCCTCTTCCTCAGTTTTGCGCAGCGTCGCACCCGCCCTCTTGCGTGAAATGCGCGCGAAACACAACGGGGATTAAAATCAACGGGTTCTATCCTGTGTACTTAGCGTGTGCAGATTTAACGTGTGCGAATGCAGTCGTGTGAAGAAGCCTGAGGCTGGGGACACGCGGGCGAACGCGATATCACTCCAGGGAACGATATTGCGCTTAAAGGGGCTTAAACACGCGGCCGGGATTTTCTCTCTTTTTGATTTGGTTTGTTTTCCCAGCCGTGTTTTTTGTGTGATATCACCGCGTGCGCGAACAGAGGGGCGGGCCGTCCGGATTATTGTTGGTTTAAACCGTCCCTTTCCACTGTTGATGCGCGGGGACCCTCCGCTGCGGCGGGCACATTTGCGCCCGGGTCTTTAAGCCTTATAATGCGGTTTTCACTGGCAGCTTAATGTGATTTGTGAGAAAATCGGATCGCCGGACGCGTGATTTTCATGCGTGTTTTTGCAATTATAAAATGTTTAAAAACCACAATGCGCTCCGTGAAGCTCGCCCGGACGCGTGAGGACCGCGATGTGAGTTGTAACTCGCCCAGAGCAAAAAATGGGACGTGCTGCGAGTCTTCTGTCTGGCAGCGCTTCTACGGGAGAAAAACCGCCCATGTACCCCCCCCCCCCCCCGAAAACAACGGCTGCTGTTTCCGTGTGAGCGTTGTGTTTAGTAATGTGGTAATTCGCGGTTCGCAGCCGCAGCCAGAGTGCGCAGAGCCGGCCATGTAATAACCAAGAGGACCACAACTATACCTGATGTTACGTTTTTTGTCCCCGTGGGTCATTTCTGCTGATACGGAGGCAGCGGCTGCTGCGGAACCTCTCAGTCGCCAGTAAAATCACTAGATTTCCTCCTCTTAGTAGTTCCGAGAGGTTTATCTGCTGACACCGTGTGAACGGCTGCGAATGAGGAAGCGCAATCAGCGTGTGAACGGCGTTACAGTCTTGTGTTCACACGCAGATGGAGATTACAGAGGTTGCAAGTTCAGCTACAATCTGCGGCCTCCTTCACACCGGCGGATCCGTTCTTACGCTCGCCGTTACACGCTGTATTAGCGCGGGAATCAAGATGTGCTGCGATCAAATCCCGATCTTTATTCGCGTATTTCAAGTCGTTCACATTCAGCGTTAATGTTGAAAAATACGTGAAGTGATGGAAACAAGCGACTGGCAGGATAAGCTCGGGGGACCAACAGGCCTCATTACGGCGAGCGGCCTCCTGTTCGCAGCGTTCTCCGCAGCGTCACTCCCCCCCCTCCCTTCTGTCCTGCTGCCATAGAAGTCTAGGGGAACAGATGGGGCACGACCAATCTATTCACGTGCCGCATAATACCGGCGCCCACTAACAGTCGTGTAGCGCTATTATTCCGGGCGCTATTATTTAACGCAGCAAAAAATAAATAAATTGGTCGCCTAAATGAACCGGCTGAGATCCAGCGCTCCGCAGCGTCGCCATTTATGAGCAATTTTATTACGAGGCGAAATACCTGCATAAATTCAGAGTCTGAAGAAGCCCTAAACCTGTTATTATGGTGTTCACTGACCGCCCCTTTATTAGAGCCCCGCCCCTTTCACTATTGGCGCCCCCTGTATGGTAATTCCCCCCGTGACCCCGGAGCATAAAATCACATGACAAGTTTTCCGCGGATCAGTTTCAGTGTGAATCCACATTAGATGGAAGATCCAGCGATCGGAGCGACTTCCAGCGAAGCCGGTCATCGGTGCTGGACTAGCCGGGGCATCACTGCCAACTGCGGGGGGTTTACTCTTGTAACGGTGTGGAGAGTATACAGAGAATGGCGCGATCGAGGAAAACATCCAGCGAAAGGGGATCCTGCGGACGGAAACAACTCATCACTGAAAGGGGTCGGAGGAGGGTGTCAGGAATCGTTCTGACCAACAGGCTGCACAGTCAGCTGAATACAACGCTGGAGCTCCAACTAACGTGTCCGAACGCACAACTCGCCGTTCCTCCGCACGGATGGTATAACAGCGGGCGACCAGTTCCAGCGCCATTGTGTGTAAGAGAAACAGAAAGACTCCAGCGGGCAAAAGAGCGCAAAACTTGTATCACTGAGCAGCGGGAAAACATCCCCTGGTCAGATGGAGCCAGATGTCTGTTACTGATGGGATGTCAGAATTTGGCGCAAGCAGCATGAATCGCTGACCCCTTCCTGTCAGCCGGTCAGAACATGTCAGCACCGCCATCTAATCTGCAGGGACTACAAGAAGCTTCCTGTCCGCAGGGGCCGGTATTCCTGCAGAACAATGTCATGACTAAGTGGGATCTACGCCCCGATGAATGGCTGTGGATCTGAAGGCGAAGGAGTCCAACGTGACTAGATGGGGGTAATAAAGGGGCGGTCAGCGTATATCACAACTATGGGGGGGGGAGGTACTGGATTAGCGGCCATCTTGGTTGACATATAGGACCTGAGTGTAGATGTTGCTTCTCTCTCCTGTTTATCGGGTGGTAATCTGCGGTTGCTGTATGTAAACATCCTCTGAAGATTCTTCATGAGTCACCGTACTGCAAAACCACCCAATATGTTACTTAAAGGGGCCCGTGGGCGCGGGGGCCTCGCTGCACATCATTCCGCTGCTTGTTCTCTGCTCCGTATTCAGTCACCTCTTAGAACCGGAGCGATGGGCGGCGAACCATCTGCAACAAAACAACTCGCTTGTAAACAACGCAGTGACACTGCGGGGACTGATACATTGTATCATACCGGGGCGGGGCGCAGAGCGGCACACGGACCGCACACAGCGCGCTGCATTAATATTGTTGGGCGTGGATCCTTAATCGGGAGGCGTCCGCTGTGCAGGACCCTCACTTGTTACCCGCCAACAGTCACATTAAAATTGGAAAAATGCTCCTAGAAATGTGACTTTTTATTGGAGATTTTGAATTTATGTCAAACTGTGTGAACATATTTGGCGCAGCGGTCCGGTGCCTTAAGGAGACTTTGTGACCTACTTCTATCCCAATGAACTCACCTTATGGGCTGACGGTAGGTGACCCGCTGAGTCCCCGGATGTGTTATACTTACCGTCCCCGTCGTTCCCCCGGTGTCATCACTGGAAGCCGCCACTCAGTGCATCGATCGGCGCCGCTGCTCAGTAGTCCGCCTGCTCTAATTATATAATGGGCGGACTACTTATCATGCATTCAGCGCTCACATCGGGGGAACGACGGGGAAGGTAAGTACGGTACTTACATCCAGGGGTCATTTACTTTCAGCCCATAAGCTCATCCCATAAGGACATAAATAGGTGAGAGTCTCGTTCTGCGCCTTTTAACCCCTTAGTGACTAATTTTAGTCCAAGAGCAGTAAATGGTTTGTGTGTTCCAGCGGTCAGAGCTCTTATTTTCCGTCCGTGCTGCGGTACGGCTCCTTGTGTTCCGCCGGACACCTTCTAGGTTTTATAGGAACCAAGTTCATTGACATCTGGCCTCTGTTTTAGCGCATTAGAGGTGAAAAGATTGCGTCTATTAGAAACAATGGTTTTCTCTGGAAGCGTTCACATGAAGGAATTCTAGATGCGCTAAATACTTGCACCAATCAAGGATAAGACATGTGACACCTCTGTGAAGTCAGCACCCCATCTTTCAAAAAAGTTTATTTTTTTATAAGTTCTGGATGCACCCCAAAGAGTTCTAGAGTTCCCAATTAATTTTAAAAATAGTTCTAGCAAATTAGGCGAAAAAATCAACAAATGTATCTCTGTGGTGCTAACTTCCAAAAATGATATTACTAAATCAGTGAGAACTTTGTAAATATTGGTTCTAGAGCTTCGAGCATTAAGAGTTTTCTTCAGAACTCTTGAGGTGCTACCCAGAACTCTTGGAAAATCACGGGATTTCAAAAAAAAAAAATTTATTTACCCATAACGTTGAAATTTTTGGATCCGGCATTTGAAAATCAAGCCTTGGTCACACGGGCGTTTTTTTCCCGCGATTTGCGGATCGCAAGACAGATGCGCATCCGCAAATCGCGTGACCGGGGCTGAAAAAAAAAAATCGCCCGCAAAAACTGCTCCCAGCCGCGTTTCAATAGAAACAGGCCGCAGCTGTCCAGCGCATTGAATTCAATGGAACCGGCAATGCAGCCGGCTCCATTGAAAGCAATGAGCTGCGGGCGATCTCGCGATGAATTTTCGGGAAGGGCTTAAAAATATAAGCCCTTCCCTGAAATTCATCCAGAAATGTGTAAAAACAAAAAAATATATATACTCACCTGGTCCCGGCAGACGGAGTTCAGCCGCGGCCGGCCGGCAGTTCTCCTGAACTGCTCAGAGTAGTATTCAACAGCCGGGGCTTTAAAATCCCCGCCTGACCAATCAGAGGCAGCTCTCACACCCATTCATGAATGGGTGAGTGAGTGCTACCTCTGATTGGCTCAGCGCAGGGACCAATCAGGGGCAGCTCTCAGCTGAATGACAGCTGAGAAATCTCAGAAATCTTGTCCACACGGGATGGCAAATCCGCTGCGTCTAAGCCGGCAGAAGCCGCCGCTGCGGATTTGTGTAAATAATTTTTTTTTAAAATCCCGCGATTTTATAAGAGTTCTGGGTAGCACCTCAAGAGTTCTGAAGAAAACTCTTAATACTCGAAGCTCTAGAACCAATATTTACAAAGTTCTCACTGATTTAGTAATATCATTTTTGGAAGTTAGCACCACAGAGATACATTTGTTGATTTTTTCGCCTAATTTGCTAGAACTATTTTTAAAATTAATTGGGAACTCTAGAACTCTTTGGGGTGCATCCAGAACTTATAAAAAAATAAACTTTTTTGAAAGATGGGGTGCTGACTTCACAGAGGTACATGTGACTGCAAAACTCACATATAAGGTCTGTGGTGCGAGAAAAGACAGGACGTCACAAAGCCAGAAGGGAAGAGAGAGAGGATTCAGAAAGATCTAGAAAAGCTTGAACAGTGGGCGGCGACTAACAGAATGGTATTTAACAAGGAGAAATGCAAAGTCCTACATCTGGGCAAGAAATATGAAGAAAGCACATTCAGAATGGGAGGAATTGGGCTAAGCAGCTGCACATGTGAAAAAGACTTGAGTATACTAATAGATCATAGACTGAACATGAGTCAACAATGTGATGCAGCAGCCAAAAAGGCAAACACAATTCTGGGATGTATTAGGAGAAGCATAGAGTCTAGATCACGTGAGGTCATTATCCGCCTCTACTCTTCCTTAGTCAGACCTCATCTGGAATACTGGGTCCAATTCTGGGATGTATTAATAGAAGCATAGAGTCTAGATCACGGGAGGTGATTATCCGCCTCTACTCTTCCTTAGTCAGACCTCATCTGGTATACTGTGTCCAGTTCTGGGCACCCCACTTTATAACAGACATAGACAAACTGGAGCAAGTTCAGAGAAGAGTTACCAAAATGGTGAGCGGTCTGCAAATCATGTCCTATGAGGAACGGGTAAAGGTGCAACACCCCAGAGGGGTGACCCTGGGCAGTGAAGAGCTGGGAGGGATAAGTGCTGGCTTGTCACAGCGGCACTTACCAGGCTCTGGTCCCAGAGGGATGAGACGCAGACAAGGACAGAGCAGGTTCGCAGGGCAGCTTCGGCACCCCTAGGATAGGGAATGCCAATAAACAGGATGAGGGGGGTAGTAATAGTTATCACTTGTGATGCCACCGTTCCCACACACCGGTATGCTACATAGCGTTAAAAAGAACACAGAGACTTGTGTATAGTACTGTACCTCGGATCCCCAGGAACGGTTAGGGCACGGTATAACTTTTACTTCAGGAATAAACTTTAACACAACAGGTATTCAAGGCAGTGCAGGTATAATTCACTTTAAATGAACACAGGCTAGAGCTCTGAGGTCAAGGAGGATGAAACCGACCCTACAGTCCACTTTATCTGTACAACACCGCACGGCAGGCATGTGGGTATGACTCAATGGTGTACCTCTGTACAGTGATCCTAACTCTGGACGGCCGCACAAGAAAAGCCTGTAGCGTGAACTGGTACCTGTATGATAGGTTCATTTATACAGAATTATTGGGGGATGCTCTCTCTTAGGGTTTTTGGCTCACTCCCTTCACATCCACACTCCAATCATGGCGGGATATCTCTTTTCTTCTTCCATCTTTACCTACATGGCAGCTAAAGGTGCTTCCATGCGGCTCTGTGTTGGCACTCTCTCTTAACTCCTGAAGATAGACTCCTCTTTCAGCTCTCTAACACTCCTATTTATACCCTCACTCACACCACATGACATGACAAACTGATACATATACATGCAGGCAATGATTTTATTATAGTTAACCTCTCAAGCGCCGCAGCTGTGCAACACTCATACTGGATATGACAGGACAAGCTTTGCACATCTACATAGGATAAACATGTATGACATTTATGGAGGGGACCAGGGTGGATTCTGGGCCACTACAAAGGATCTGGGAATGTTTAGCAGAAGAGAAGGCTGAGAGGAGACTTAATAGCCGTCTACAAATATCTGAAGGGCTGTCACAGTGCAGAGGGATCAGCCCTATTCTCATCTGTACAAGGAAAGAATAGAAGCAATGGGATGAAACTGAAAGGGAGGAGACACAGAGTAGATATTAGACAGTGAGGGGATCAATGAGTGGAACAGATTGCCACGGGAGGTGCGGAGTTCTCCAATGGAAGTCTTCAGAGGCCGGACAGACATCTGCCTGGGATGATTTACAAGTGTAAGGTAAGTAGCTCCAGCAGCACTCCTTCCACCAAACCTCTTGGGGGTATAAGTCAGATGCCCGCCTCTGGATGGACCAGGACCACAATCCACAAATTATCCAAATGTAGAATACAACTTCCATATAGCATCAAGAAAGGTGCAGATTAAAACACAACCAAAGCGGAAGTTACTTTATTGTACACAACTTAAGCATAGCAAAGCAGCAACGTTTCGACCCAGAGACACAGAAGGGTCTTTGTCAAGCTACCAACTGACATACAAGACATGTAATATATACAGACCGAAAACCAATAGCATCACATTATTATATAAGCCCCGCCCATACCTGGTGAGTGTGCTCCTTGTATAGTCATGGCACTGGTGACAGCCGCACCCCTGGGGTAAAGATAGGAAGAGTAGATTCATGATGGCATCCACTGCTAGGAAGAGCGCAGGCGCAACTACTATTGTATCACACAGCACATGTGCAAGCGGAACACCCTCACGGTCATGTGACATGTCCCACATGACCATAATCCATATAGGGGAGATGCGGATAGAAAAACTATCATGGCCGCAGGAGGATTCACCGTCGGGACTGCGCAAGCGCAATCACCACATCACGTGACCACTATCACTGGTCACATGATTCTGCATCAGCCAGCGCTAACGGAACTTCATCCTGTGACATATCTCACATGGACGCTACTCTTCGTGGGGCTCAGTGAAAGTGTGCTGCGCATGCGCATAACCTAGATGGAATCGCGAGACCACATCATCTACATTTCCATGCGGATTAGTCGAATCTTCGGACGCCCCTAATCAGTCCAACCATAGTTCACTCTACCCGATCGTGTTGATACATACTTACTAATATAAACTCATGCAATAGAAATCACAAGGCGCACAATGAATATTCTGGACAGAAAACAGGATCATTTCTATAGAGACCAAGCCAACCAGCCATCCATTATAGACTCGATGCCACCAACGGCAGCCAACCACCAGAGGACCCCGGAGGTCCCTCCCAACTCCAACATTCTAGGATTCTAATACAAAAGCAACAGATGGAATCCCCATGAGTCCAGCAAGCAGGGGTTCCCAGGTCCCATCAGTTTGTAGCACTGTGGGCCCACACCGATTGCTTGACACCCTGAGAAACAGGGAGGGCACTAAGATCCGGAGGCAAGAAAAACCAACTGAGCCGAGCTGAACTCTGATGGAGACATGGCAGAGAAAGAGCAACAAGTGGACTAAAAGTGACCCAAGGAACAAAATCATATCGGTGCTTGATTTGGCCCAACCATAGGAAAGAACACACCCTGCGTCCTGAGGAGGCAAATAACCCCCCACCCCATCTACCGGCCGGGCGCTGCGTGCTCGATGGTAATTAACCCTCTAGAGAACAATTTCCAGGACACTCAATCACCAAGTTAATGAGAAGTATTTGAATGTTCGCAGCAATAATCTTCTTCCTCTTTCTATAAATGAACAGAATGTTTACTCTCCCAGTTAACTGTGCAGATGCCAGAGTGATGGAAAATACAGCATAGAGACCGATGAGCCTCTGTATAGTACGGGACCATTCCAAACAGGGGCAGAGAGGGGGCTGTATTACTTTATAGGGGCACAGAGGCGGCTGTATTACGTTATAGGGGCACAGAGGGGGCTGTATTACTTTATAGGGGCACAGAGGGGGCTGTATTACTTTATAGGGCACAGAGGGGGCTGTATTACTTTATAGGGGCACAGAGGGGGCTGTATTACTTTATAGGGGCACAGAGGGGGCTGTATTACTTTATAGGGGCACAGAGGGGGCTGTATTACTTTATAGGGGCACAGAGGGGGCTGTATTACTTTATAGGGGCACGGAGGAGGCTGTATTACTTTATAGGGGCACAGAGGGGGCTGTATTACTTTATAGGGGCACAGAGGGGGCTGTATTTATAGGGGCACAGAGGGGGCTGTATTACTTTATAGGGGCACAGAGGGGGCTGTATTACTTTATAGGGGCACAGAGGGGGCTGTATTACTTTATAGGGGCACAGAGGGGGCTGTATTTATAGGGGCACAGAGGGGGCTGTATTACTTTATAGGGGCACAGAGGGGGCTGTATTACTTTATAGGGGCACAGAGGGGGCTGTATTACTTTATAGGGGCACAGAAGCGGCTGTATTACTTTATAGGGGCACAGAAGCGGCTGTATTACTTTATAGGGGCAAAGAGGAGGCTGTATTACTTTATAGGGGCACAGAGGTGGCTGTATTACTTTATAGGGGCACAGAGGGGGCTGTATTACTTTATAGGGGTACAGAGGCGGCTGTATTTATAGGGGCACAGAGGGGGCTGTATTACTTTATAGGGGCACAGAGGCGGCTGTATTACTTTATAGGGGTACAGAGGCGGCTGTATTTATAGGGGCACAGAGGGGGCTGTATTACTTTATAGGGGCACAGAGGCAGCTGAAATACTTTATAGGGGCACATAGGGGGGCTGTATTACTGCATAGGGGCACAGAGGCGGCTGTATTACTTTATAGGGGCACAGAGGGGGCTGTATTACTTTATAGGGGCACAGAGGGGGCTGTATTACTTTATAGGGGCACAGAGGGGGCTGTATTACTTTATAGGAGCACAGAGAGGGCTGTATTACTTTATAGGGGCACAGAGGGGGCTGTATTACTTTATAGGGGCACAGAAGCGGCTGTATTACTTTATAGGGGCACAGAGGGGGCTGTATTACTTTATAGGGGCACAGAGGCGGCTGTATTACTTTATAGGGGCACAGAAGCGGCTGTATTACTGAATAGGGGCACAGAGGGGGCTGTATTACTTTATAGGGGCACAGAGGGGGCTGTATTGCTTTATAGGGGCACTGAGGGCAAACATCCTCAGGGAATTCCAGAAAATGAATGTGCCTCCGCTCGTGTGCCGCCGGCCTTACCACCAATTCAATCACAACTGTAATGCACTCAACACTACAGGCTATAGGAGAAATGGCGTCCAATGGGTTAACCGACATCCTAGGATGACTTTTAGTTGTGTTACCAACCGAGGAGCCTCAAAAGGTGTTTAACCCCATAAAGATGGAAATGGCCCCCCATTACACGAAGGAAGAACAGATACGTGTATACAGAGAGGAGAGGGTCCTGATGACAGCGGGGAGGTTACAGGAGTGACACAAATGACAATGGTTCATCAGGGCCGTGGGGGGGGGGGGAGTTGTTTCCAGTCTCTGTATCTGTAAGACTCCACAGATTGGAGTGAAAGTGAGGAGGATTCTCCTTAGATGTAGACCACATGTCGCTATGGATTCTGCAAATCTGACAGCGATGAGTTAAGTGACTGAAAAGGCAGGGAACATGACCTCCGTCCTACTGTAGGTCACACAGCGCTGAGAACCTCCGACTGATATCAGCAATGCGTCTTATAACGCTGCTGTACTGTTATAATAAGCTAACGATATCGGGTCGCTGGCCCTTTAAGAGCTGTTCTTTAGAGAAGGGGTGCATCAATAGACAGGTTTAATAACGATTGCACATACTTTAGTGCTTACAGCCCCTTTATTACACCCTCCGGACTCTCAGGATTGGCGCTCCCCTGTATGGTAATTCCCCCCAGTGACCCCGGAGTGCGGCATAAAATCACATGACAAGTTTTCCGCGGATCAGTTTCAGTGTGAATCCACATTAGATGGAAGATCCAGCGATCGGAGCGACTTCCAACGAGGCCGGTCATCGGTCCTAGACTAGCCGGGGTCTCACCGCCAACTGTACGGATGGTATAACAGCAGGCGACCAGTTCCAGCGCCATTGTGTCTAAGAGAAACAGAAAGACTCCAGCGGGCAAAAGAGCGCAAAACTTGTATCACTGAGCAGCGGAGGAACATCTCCTGGTCAGATGGAGCCAGATGTCTGTTACTGATGGGAGGTCAGAATTTGGCACAAGCAGCATGAATCGCTGACCCCTTCCTGTCAGCCGGTCAGAACATGTCAGCACCGCCATCTAATCTGCAGCCACCACAAGCAGCTTCCTGTCCGCAGGGGCTGGTATACCTGCAGAACCGTTTCATCATTGAGTGGGATTTACACAGCGATGAACTGCTGGAGGCCAGAGGAGCCCAACGTGACTAGATGGCGGTAATAAGGGCGGTCAGTGTGGATAAAACTGGAAACCTCTATAACTTTGGGCTGCTAATAAAGGGTTAAAGAACATTAGTGCAGTTTTTGTAACATAAGACATTGGGGTGATATAGAAGGACTGATGTCACCGCCGCTGCGGGGCCCGGAGGCTTCATATAGAAATATAGGGATGTTAAAGGGACACTCTGCAGCGGAGGTGAAGCAGAACCCATGAACACCCAATGCCACCCTGCCAGGGTACTGACACTTTCCTGCAGCGGGCGTCACGGGCGAGGAGCTTAGAGAGCTTCACGTGTTCAGAAGATTCATTGTGAAGCTGCCGGCTGCGGTACGAAAGCCATGAAGGATGGTCACCCAGCTTTCCTAGGGTCCTGCCTGTTAGTCGGCAGCTGAGGAGCTTCGCTGTGATGTAGACGACATGAGGCGACGCTCTCGCCTGTCTGGCACGGGCCTATGAGCTTGCAGGGCGTTCACAGCGGACTCATTACATTGAGACTTTCACATCCCCCCCCCCCCCCCGCACGCCATGAGATTCTGCGGAATCCTTACGAGCCTCATCTTGTGTAAACATCTGTCCGCGGCGGGATAAAACCTCGCTCTGCATCTGTATAAACACGGTCTGCGAGGCCAATAATCAGCGCCAGCGAAGACTCTCCTCCCCGCGTACCGCTGCACAGGACGGGCGCCGAACATTCCAGCACAATGCATTTATTAAAGGGGTCACGTTCAGACATTGGCGCGGTCCGCTCCGGATAGGAAGCCACGTCCTGCAAAGAGTCACTGGAGTTGGGGGGAGCGTGTTCCCAAATCCTGCGAGCTCTGAGACCAACGCCGTAGCGCTCTCTGACCTCAGCCATACACCATGAGGGACATTTGCAAAGGCCTTTATACGCCAGACTGCCCCTTTGTTAGCCCCCATCTAGTAGCGCCTGAGACTCCAAAAAGCAACCCTTTTTAATGGTGTAGATCCCACTGGGTGATGACATTGTTCTGCAGGAATATCGGCCCCTGCGGACAGGAAGCTTCTTGTAGTCGCTGCAGATTAGACGGAGGTGCTGACATGTTCTGACTATATCAATTCCTCACCATTTTCAAGATCTCTGCTTGCTGACAGGAATGAGAACCATCATGGTTACACACAGAGGCAGTAGGGGCGGTCTCACACCAGTGTATGGTAATAGAGTATTACGTGCGCAGGTTTTGCATGCGTAATACACTGTACCAATATCCCACAGGCAGCCATGTTGCCACTCACAAGAATAGAGTAAAGTTTGCACATAAGAAAAGTCACAGCATGTTCTATGGGTCTACATGTCAAGATAGTACATGGCGATGGGCGGCATGAGAGAGATAGATAGATAGATAGATAGATAGATAGATAGATAGATAGATAGATAGATAGATAGGAGATAGATTGATAGATAGATAGAGAGATAGAGAGATAGATAGGAGATAGATAGGAGATAGATAGATAGATAGATAGATAGATAGATAGATAGATAGATAGATAGATAGATAGATAGATAGATAGATAGATAGATAGATATGAGATAGATAGATATGAGATAGATAGATACGAGATAGATAGATAGATAGATAGGAGATAGATAGATAGGAGATAGATAGGAGATAGATAGATAGATAGATAGATAGATAGATAGATAGATAGATATGAGATAGATAGATAGATAGATAGATAGATAGATAGATATGAGATAGATAGATTGATAGATAGATAGATAGATAGATAGGAGATAGATAGATTGATAGATAGATAGATAGAGAGATAGATAGATATGAGATAGATAGATAGATAGCTAGATAGGAGATAGATATGAGATGGATAGATAGATGGATAGATAGATAGATAGATAGATAGATAGATAGATAGATAGATAGATAGATAGATAGATAGATAGATAGGAGATAGATAGATAGGAGATAGATAGATAGATAGGAGATAGATAGGAGATAGATAGATAGATAGATAGGAGATAGATAGATAGATAGGAGATAGATAGATAGGAGATAGATAGATAGATAGATAGATATGAGATAGATAGATAGATAGATAGATAGATAGATAGATAGATAGGAGATAGATAGATAGGAGATAGATAGATAGGAGATAGATAGATAGGAGATAGATAGATAGGAGACGGATAGATAGATAGATAGGAGATAGATAGATAGATAGATAGATAGATAGATAGATAGATAGATAGATAGATAGATAGATAGATAGATAGATAGATATGAGATAGATAGATAGATAGATAGGAGATAGATAGATGCAGAGATAGATAGATAGATAGATAGATAGATAGATAGATAGATAGATAGATAGATAGATAGATATGAGATAGATAGATAGATAGATAGATAGATAGATAGATAGATAGGAGATAGATATGAGATAGATAGATAGATAGATAGATAGATAGATAGATAGATAGATAGATAGATAGATAGATAGATAGATAGATAGATAGGAGATAGATATGAGATAGATACATGTATCGGACCTCGCCTTACATCGTCGGGAAATCTGAACGTCTGTTGAGGTCTGACACTGGATTGGAAAGGGTTAAACATCCCAGCCTGCAGATGGATACATTGTAGCAACTACCAGCAGAGTTGGCACAAAGTACAAAGTCAGAACTTGCAGTGAATAAATGAAATGTAAATTTGCATGGAAGCCAGGACTGCAACAACTACATTAACCCTAAAGCTGCCGCAGAGGTAAGTCAGAGGCCTCTCTAGGATCTACCGCCCTCAACAAAGGCTCAAAATCAGAAGCGTCACGGCGGGACATCGGCTTCCTGCACAGAACACCCCTTCCTGGCGCTGCGCAGATATGGGCACGAGGGAGGGACGCTTACCAGCCTCAGCTTTGCTAAAGACCAATTGTGGCTCCCAGGAACAACGCAGTGAATGCAAACAATTCATCACAAAGGGCAGAACAGATTCTACGTGTGCGAACAGTCCAATCACTGAAGGAGAACCGTAAACGGAACCGTTCTTGTACGGAGCAGATATAAGCAGCAGTCCTTATTCCAGTCAATACCTCACTAATATAACATGGCAGATACACTCCCTTCCCTGTAGGGGCCCGGAGCCGACTAATATCCACCTGCCAGATAACAGAAATATGGCTCATATAGTGAATTCCATAAAGATATCGGCAATAGGACCCCCCCCCCCCCCGCAGGGTAGCAGCGCAGAGACAAAGGGGTAAGACATGAACCCGACATCTGCGCTGAGGTGCTACTATATCATGGTGGTCCAGGCTTACAGATAGGAATTTCAATGGGGCCAATAGGGCTGGCGGAAATACCTGGGTGCCACTTGAATATCTCGGCCATCCCATTGGCAATGAATGGAATGCCCCTTCCTGTCCGATACCCAGCCGGGAGGGGATCTGGGGGAGACTGGCCGAGTGACAGAGATAAAAGCACTGACAAGTGTGTGCAGAGAGGCTGAAGAGGAGGTTCTGCCCTGCGGTGATGCAGAAGTTTTGATGCACCACCAGACTGCAGCGGACGCGGCCAGAGAGAGCAGAGTGACCCCAGCAGCAGTGAGAGCCGCTAGGAGAGAGAACATGGCGGCTGTAGTGACAGTGGGTGGCATTCACACTATTCCCATGCTGTGCCAGAGGAACAGCACCACACCAAAAGGACCTGATGACCAGGGGCTGAAAATGACAGCAGGCTGCATTGAAGATGAGGGAGTCACCCTTCCCGTAGGGGACTTCGTCCTTGAAGAAGCAGACAACAGCCTGGACCCAGGGACAACGACAGCTACAAGAGATGTAAAACCAGTCTAACGATGTCCGTGTGCTCACACTATTAGAGACTATGTCTAGGGATGGATATAGACTGGGGGAGTATTTCCCCCGGGGTTAATAGTTATGTTGGGACTGTAGTTAATTGGGAAGTGACATTACGAGAGTTACAAGTTGTCCATTGATGTGTAAAGCGATGTAAGGAGACGAGGTGCCTCAGGGCATTGGGGGTGCGCCAGCTTAGGATGAAGTGGGACCAAAGTCTACAAGAGATGTCCTTTTGCACCTACGATGTGTTTGAGTCAGCAGTGACATACTGTGGCACTTACGGTCTGTGAGACCCTTCAAGAAATAGTATGGAGTAGGAGTAGATATGGAGCGCTGATGATGTCAAGTGATGAATAGTTCGAAGTACTTTGTGAACCTCTGTTATGGCGGCGAGGGACATCAAGTGATGAAAGGTGGACTTTAGGTTGTAGTAGATCAATAGCTTACTGTCTCTTTTTAGAGAATTAATATTGACTTAGTATGCAATATGTAAAGTATGGCGCCTCCTATGGAGCCCAACTAGTAAGCCAGTTCACTTAGTAAAGTTTGTTTGTATGAAAAAATCTGGTCTCTGTCTGCTGCGCCATCCTGAACCTGCAAGGAACCACCACCAGCGACACCGCCTAAAGACCAGCGGTTCCAACAGCCCGTCTCACCGCCATGACCACTGACGGCTGGGAGGATAGAAACAGCCAGACTGTCCTACGCCGTTTCGGTACTCTCAGCCATCAGAGGCCGAGGCGACCGCTGCGAATAAAGACAATTAACCCCTGGAACTGGCTAAAAACTTCTGCTGCAGGATGAGGAAGTCCACGTCTGAGGGGCAGGAGATCCCATGCATTCCATGGGGGTCCCCTATAGGCCTCCGTTTTACAAGCAATGTCAATCATGATGCCCCCCTGTGACTCGCCTCAGCCGCACTACCTAAAGGATGATGACAGGGCAGCCATCGCAGTCACTGTTCCTATGGTTTACTGTATAGACGTATAACTGGATAATCTTCTCCTTCCTTGCGCCCTGCCTCCTCGACGATGCCATGCACTCCTCAGACACCGCAACGTGTTGCTGCCTGCCACTGCATGAGCGTTACACTGCACAGGCAGCATCTCCCCGCCGCCCGCTCACTTCTTGACCCACAGTGGCAGCACAACATTAAATTTTTTCGTCTCACCGTCCTGAACTGCCCTACAAGACATTGGACTACAAGGAGCAGGTGAAGCCTACTGCAGGTACTTGTGAAGCGCACTGCTCGTGCGGGCTGGCTCGGCGGTGCTTCCTCAGCACGCTATCATCACCCAACACTTAGAATACTAACAAGGGCTTATTGTTCCACTTCATTCTGGCACCCCTCCAGATTGTACATCATCTGCAGACATTCCTCCCCATCTAGATGTGTTTCATCACATGGCGTACGGGCTGTGGGCAGAAATGTGTCTCCGGCATTCTACCGCTATACGGTTCCCTTGGATTCGTTTTAGGGACTCCTGGTTGTCTGGTATATAAGCTCTTTGCATTAGGGCCTCCATTAAAAGGGTATTCCCATCTCAGCAGACAGGGATTGCTGGGGGTCCGACTGCTGGAACTCTGATTCAGAGATTTCAGGCCCGGCACGTCCTGAAGTTCCTGCAGATGGAAGATGTGCCCCTCCATGCTTCTCCTTCTATTCACTTCAATGGGAACATCGAAGACCACCAAGCACTCAGACTCCGCTCTCCGGGGTCCAACTGAAGTGACTGGAGCAAAGAACTTTCTGACGCATCAGGGTTAAAATCTCAGGATCTCTGCGGGTCCCACTGATACTCTGGACGGGGCCGACTGCTCAGATGGGGCATCCCCTTGAAACAACTATTACATCGTCTAATTGTCCTGTGGGGCCGCATTCTGTTGGCCGCCGGCGTGTGTTTGTCGGGCAGCTCGGTGTTATAGAAAAAATGAGGAAAAACTGGTTCATGGAAAGAGGAATGAGGTGCAACTATAGAGCAGCGGTGGGCGCCACAGCGCGGCGTACAGACATGGGGCACAGTGCAGGCACTCTGCGGAGTACAGACATGGGGCACAGTGCAGGTACTCTGCGGACCACAGCGGAGTACAGACATGGGGCACAGTGCAGACCACAGTGGGGTACAGACATGGGGCACAGTGCAGACCACAGCGGAGTACAGACATGGGGCACAGTGCAGGCACTCTGCGGACCACAGCGGAGTACAGACATGGGGCACAGTGCAGGCACTCTGCGGACCACAGCGGAGTACAGACATGGGGCACAGTGCAGGCACACTGCAGAGCACAGCGGAGTACAGACATGGGGCACAGTGCAGACCACAGCGGGGTACAGACATGAGGCACAGTGCAGGCACTCTGCGGACCACAGTGGGGTACAGACATAGGGCACAGTGCAGACCACAGCGGAGTACAGACATGGGGCACAGTGCAGGCACTCTGCGGACCACAGCGGAGTACAGACATGGGGCACAGTGCAGGCACACTGCAGACCACAGCGGGGTACAGACACAGGGCACTCTGCGGACCACAGTGGAGTACAGACATGGGGCACAGTGCTGGCACACTGCAGACCACAGCGGAGTACAGACACAGGGCACAGTGCAGACCACAGCAGGGTACAGACATAGCGCACAGTACAGGCACTCTGCGGACCACAGTGGGGTACAGACATGGGGCACAGTGCAGACCACAGCGGGGTACAGACATAGGGCACAGTGCAGGCACTCTGCGGACCACAGCGGAGTACAGACATAGGGCACAGTGCAGGCACTCTGCAGACCACAGCGGAGTACAGACATGGGGCACAGTGCAGGCACACTGCAGACCACAGCGGAGTACAGACATGGGGCACAGTGCAGACACTCTGCAGACCACAGCGGAGTACAGACATAGGGCACAGTGCAGGCACACTGCAGACCACAGCGGGGTACAGACACAGGGCACACTGCAGACCACAGCGGGGTACAGACATGGGGCACAGTGCAGACCACAGCGGGGTACAGACATGGGGCACAGTGCAGACCACAGCGGAGTACAGACATGGGGCACAGTGCAGACCACAGCGGGGTACAGACATAGGGCACAGTGCAGGCACTCTGCGGACCACAGCGGGGTACAGACATAGGGCACAGTGCAGGCACTCAGCGGACCACAGCGGGGTACAGACATGGGGCACAGTGCAGGCACACTGCAGACCACAGCGGAGTACAGACATGGGGCACAGTGCAGGCACACTGCAGACCACAGCGGAGTACAGACATGGGGCACAGTGCAGACACTCTGCAGACCACAGTGGCGTACAGACATGGGGCACAGTGCAGGCACACTGCAGACCACAGCAGAGTACAGACATGGGGCACAGTGCAGGCACACTGCAGACCACAGCGGAGTACAGACATGGGGCACAGTGCTGGCACACTGCAGACCACAGCGGAGTACAGACATGGGGCACAGTGCTGGCACACTGCAGACCACAGCGGAGTACAGACATGGGGCACAGTGCAGACCACAGCGGGGTACAGACATAGGGCACAGTGCAGGCACTCTGCGGACCACAGTGGGGTACAGACATGGGGCACAGTGCAGACCACAGCGGGGTACAGACATAGGGCACAGTGCAGGCACTCAGCGGACCACAGCGGGGTACAGACATGGGGCACAGTGCAGGCACTCTGCAGACCACAGCGGAGTACAGACACAGGGCACAGTGCAGACCACAGCGGGGTACAGACATAGGGCACAGTGCAGGCACTCTGCGGACCACAGCGGAGTACAGACATGGGGCACAGTGCAGGCACTCTGCGGACCACAGCGGGGTACAGACATAGGGCACAGTGCAGGCACACTCTGCGGACCACAGCGGAGTACAGACATGGGGCACAGTGCAGGCACTCTGCGGACCACAGCGGGGTACAGACATAGGGCACAGTGCAGGCACACTGCAGACCACAGCGGAGTACAGACATGGGGCACAGTGCTGGCACACTGCAGACCACAGCGGAGTACAGACATGGGGCACAGTGCTGGCACACTCTGCGGCCCTTTTGCACAAAGCAATAAGATAACTCCAGAGGAAAGGAGGTTTTACTGATGACACTCTGGCCTTATACTTCTTTGCATGAGCATCATCTGCAGTATAGAAGGGGTCCTCTTACCCATCTGTTTAATACACGGGTGGAGCTAAAGGCTCATGGGTCCTGGGGCAAAAGTTCTGCTCCCCTCAATCACTACATAACAATGAAACCATCCTCTATATGTAGTGGCCCAGAGTTGTTGTACTGAATGGGTTAATGTCTGGGTCATGTCTGGAAAATGTATAGTTTTGTGAGTCATGTGACTATGTTTTATATATGGATGTGTTTGCAACAATGTGTGGAGAGTTGTTGTGGTTGTTGGAGAAGTCAGTATAGTAGTCTGGAGAGTTAGAGAAGCAAGTCACTGAGTGAGCCACACAGACACTGGTCAGTCCGTGTGTGGAGCATGGAGGAGGCCGAGCGATGGTCTGATGCCCAGCCGGGGCCCAGCCTGCCCAGGAAACCTCAGGGCTGCTGAGAGTGAGACAAGCCGCTTCAAACCAAGGAAAACACAACTAATGTGAGTGTGAACTGGTAGAGAGAGAGAGTCGCCGGGAGCGGGATCACACAGATAACTGGGACTGTGGATCACATGAGATCCCCCGAGAATCCTCCCTGTCAGACCACTCTGAGTTGTTGTATCTGTACCAGGACTGTTGATGTGGTTTGGACTCTGTCAATTAACAGTAAATGGACTTTACCGACTGTTCCCGGTTTTGTTCAGAAAGTTTCCCTGTGAGTGAACTACTTTATTTCATCATCAAGTTTCATTGCAGAGGACGGAACGGTGGCGTCACGTGTGACAAATGGATTTGAGGTAACCGCCGGTTACTTCCCCTGTGATCTCCCCCAGCGGTTATGAGGTTGGGACCTGAGCTACCCCCAGGGGAGCAAATGGTAGAGCCACCGTGACAAGGCCTCAATCTACCCCACTATCACCTCGGCTGCGGGCCGGCTCCTCAGACGCTACATATATATATAACATTTGTGTGTAGTCGTAGGTGGAGCCCGCGCACCGCGGATGGAGTCAAAAATTTCAAATAGGGAGTCTGTCTCATCCTAAATGAAGGGCTCCAAATTGGAATTATACATGGGTATCCTGCCCTGAGTACCGGCCCGGAGACCTGCAGTCAGGATGGGACAAACTGTGCAACTCCCTAATCGAAACGGATGGAACTAAGAACACGGTGGTTAGCCCCTAAGGCAGAGTCCCACCCAGGGGAGTGCAACATCAGTCTTGGAAACTCTGGGGGACATATCATGGGTTGGAGATGTTACTGGCTGCACACTGGGGGACATATAATGTGTTGGAGATGTTACTGGCCGCACTCTGGGGGACATATAATGTGTTGGAGATGTTACTGGCTGCACTCTGGGGGACATATAATGTGCTGGAGATGTTACTGGCTGCACTCTGGGGGACATATAATGTGTTGGAGATGTTACTGGCTGCACTCTGGGGAACATATAATGGGTTGGAGATGTTACTGGCCGCACTCTGGGGGACATATAATGTGTTGGAGATGTTACTGGCTGCACTCTGGGGGACATATAATGTGTTGGAGATGTTACTGGCTGCACTCTGGGGGACATATAATGTGTTGGAGATGTTACTGGCTGCACTCTGGGGGACATATAATGTGTTGGAGATGTTACTGGCTGCACACTGGGGGGACATATAATGTGTTGGAGATGTTACTCGCCGCACTCTGGGGGACATATAATGTGTTGGAGATGTTATTCGCCGCACTCTGGGGGACATATAATGTATTAATCAGGAATGCCTTATTATATTCGGGATGCATCTGTGGAGAGGAGTGTCCCTGCGGTGATGCTCTGAAGCTCTGTGAAGTGATACATTGTGACTCAGGTCCAGCAGTCAGGGTCGCCGGCCTGTGTGATTACAGAGCTTACTTATGACAATGTTGCGGCTCGTCAGTAAACATTCGCTGTCCTCAGTCCTCAGTCCTCAGTCCTCAGTCCGGGTTTTCTTGCTGCTCGTGACTCTGCAGAGATTATCACTCAATAGTTTCACAAATCTGTTTTAGATATTTTATTGCAGTTTTTTCAGAGGGATGTAAGAAGTGTCCAGAAATGTCGCCATTGTTTTTTTTTTTTTTACGTCATTCCGTAAAAATAACCTGATAACTTTGTCATCTGATCAGTCTGATTAGTGTAACTCCGCCCCCCAACCGTGTGCTGATTGCGGATTACCGACTGCAGCGCCGCAGTGTAACAGCCGGTACATTGTTATCCCCCCGCAGCGCCGCAGTGTAACAGCCTGTCTATTGTTATCCCCCCGCAGCGGCGCTCTGTGGGGCTTGTTGTTCATTTCGCGCTCCCGGTAACGGCTGGATTGGTTTTTATTGTGTCTTTTGAGAGGTGAGCAGAAGAAAAATAACTATTTTGACAATTATTTTTACGGGGTATTTTTGTGAGAAAAATGTGTGTTTTTTAACTGGGCTTTTTTTCTTAAAGTAAACTTTATTGAATTTTTTTATGCTCCTTTTGGCCCTGGAAGGGACCTCTAGGATAGTACACTGCATTACTTATGCAGTGCATTCAACTAAGCCTGTGACAGCAGTATACAAGACTCTGCCGGAGGCGGGACATAGTAAGCTGAGTTATATGGAAGTCATGGAGGCCTTTGCCAGGGTTCTGGCTGCCACGGGAACCCATTGGTATCTTGTGATCTCCCTGTGGGGTCCGATGGGTGACAAAAGGAGCCCCCTGTCATCTGTTTACAGGCTGCAGTTACTGTTGATTCCGGCATGTAAGGGGTTAAACTGCCAGGATCTGAGGTTTCTCTAGTCCCGGTGGTTAGAGCAGGAGCCGGGCCGTCAGTAGTCAGCTGAGCCACCACTGTGTGTGCAGGTATGAAGCCCATTAGTGAGGTCAGTAGAAAGACGTATTGTGGTCACTGAGGGGTTAAATATCTATAAAAGCTGATAAGACACCGTATAAACGAGAAAAGCAACAATCCTAACACAAGATCTGAGGAGCCAATCACTGACTGCAATGTCCCCTCATGGAGCCCCAGTAATGGATCTGCCATTCAGGACCCTGGGAAAGTTGGGTAACAAGTCCCCCCGCTGCCTCATATGTTGTCCCAACTCTCCCAGCAAACCTCCCGAGCTCTGCTGCGCATCCAGTTGTGTTTGCCATTCAGGGCTGCAGGAAAGCTGGGTGGCCCCCTGCACAGTATCCACCTGAGGCTCGCCCGTCCTATGAGAAGAATGCGCCTTTCTAGCCCTGGAGAGGCGCACATTCCTGCGGGCCGGGATACGTCGCACCAGCTGCTTCCCAGCACAGCATTTGCAGAAGTTGAGTGTCAGGGGGAGGTGAATTTGGCTTCGTTCTCGCTGGTGTCAGCCTCCAGAGCTTAGAGCAGGATGAGCCCATGCAGAGAGCAGCAGCAGTGCCAGGCGGGTGTGAGGCGGGCACAGGTATGTAGGGGCATAGACCCCCAGTGACCCCCGCTTTATTTCCCCTCCCCTATTCATCATTTGTGTGGATGTTGCATTGTTACAGTGTGTCACCGAGCGGCAGGAGGATGGGAGGAGTAGTAGTACATGGCCGGTAGGGGGAGGGCGGCTGGGACTTGTAGTGCGCTCTACTTGGCTGAATTCACACAAGTGTATAATATCTCTTCCATCTTCTCATCCGGTGCGATCCGTATGTTTCCGTGTGCGATCCGTATGTTTCCTTGTTTGCTCCATATGTGGCCCGCATGTTTTCGTGTGCGGTCCGCATGTTTTCGTGTGCGGTCCGTATGTTTCCGTGTGCGGTCCGTATGTTTCCGTGTGCGGTCCCTATGTTTCCGTGTGCGGTCCCTATGTTTCCGTGTGCGGTCCCTATGTTTCTGTGTGCGGTCCGTATGTTTCCTTGTTTGCTCCATATGTTTCACCAGACCCCACTATTCCCCTCGAGTCACCTCTGCCCCCACTAGTCCTTCACCAGACCCCTCTGTCCTCCTCCGCTGCTGAGGGGACATGAAAGCTGCATTGTGATTGGCTGCTAATGGCAACAAAGACAGTTTTTGTTTAGATAGTTCCATAAATCTCCAGTTTTTGACGCAGAATTCAATACAGGGGCGACGCTCTCAGGAGGCCTGCCACTGCCAGGGGTGCCGCTCTCAGGAGGCCTGCCACTGCCAGGGGTGCCGCTCTCAGGAGGCCTGCCACTGCCAGGGGTGCCGCTCTCAGGAGGCCTGCCACTGCCAGGGGTGCCGCTCTCAGGAGGCCTGCCACTGCCAGGGGTGCCGCTCTCAGGAGGCCTGCCACTGCCAGAGGTGCCGCTCTCAGGAGGCCTGCCACTGCCAGAGGTGCCACTCTCAGGAGGCCTGCCACTGCCAGAGGTGCCGCTCTCAGGAGGCCTGCCACTGCCAGAGGTGCCACTCTCAGGAGGCCTGCCACTGCGAGAGGTGCCACTCTCAGGAGGCCTGCCACTGCCAGAGGTGCCACTCTCAGGAGGCCTGCCACTGCCAGAGATGCCGCTCTCAGGAGGCCTGCCACTGCCAGAGGTGCCACTCTCAGGAGGCCTGCCACTGCCAGAGGTGCCGCTCTCAGGAGGCCTGCCACTGCCAGAGGTGCCACTCTCAGGAGGCCTGCCACTGCCAGGGGTGACACTCTCAGGAGGCCTGCCACTGCCAGAGGTGCCACTCTCAGGAGGCCTGCCACTGCCAGGGGTGACGCTCTCATGAGGCCTGCCACTGCCAGAGGTGCCACTCTCATGAGACCTGCCGCTGTCAGAGGTGCCACTCTCATGAGACCTGCCGCTGTCAGAGGTGCCACTCTCATGAGACCTGCCGCTGCCAGAGGTGCCACTCTCAGGAGGCCTGCCACTGCCAGAGGTGCCACTCTCAGGAGGCCTGCCACTGCCAGAGGTGCCACTCTCAGGAGGCCTGCCACTGCCAGGGGTGCCACTCTCAGGAGGCCTGCCACTGCCAGGGGTGCCACTCTCAGGAGGCCTTCCACTGCCAGAGGTGCCGCTCTCATGAGACCTGCCACTGTCAGAGGTGACGCTCTCATGAGGCCTGCCACTGTCAGAGGTGACGCTCTCATGAGGCCTGCCACTGCCAGAGGTGCCACTCTCAGGAGGCCTGCCACTGCCAGGGGGCCCTGCAGATGCATCGTTTGCCCTTTGGTTAAGGTGGTCCTACTAACGGGAGTGCAGAGCAGAGTGATGAACGGCACCTGATGGTTGGGGCCCCGGCTGCAGATTCGGCTTCAGGGCCCATGAGCTTCCCGCAATAACAAAACTTCCTGACTAATCGCCGACTAATTGACATTATTCTTAATGACTGCAGAGAATTACAGTCTAGTGTGTTTGAATCACCAGACGATGGAGGTGACAGCGCCCCCGCCCCATCCGACCGCCTCCGGGATGACCTTTGGGTGGGCGCAGCTCTGTCTGCATCTCCGCTTGTAATGGGGCAGTCAGCAAGAGAAAAGTTTAGGTGAGCTGACCTTTGCTGGAGCGAGGACACGACTTCCCCAAGCCCAATATCCAGGAGGAGCGGCTGAGGGGAAGTAATGACATAAACGTTCATTGTGAAGAGCAAATGGAAGCGTTGAGCTAACGATGAGGAAGCAACGGCCGAAGGACTTTAGTAATAGGCAGCGAATAACAATTGTTATCTCTCCTGACCGCTCCTACATATGCATGCTCAGCCGAGTGTGCGCATGCTTTGTATGTAGTGAGGGGAGTAAGCCAATGCCAGACCCCTCTGTCCCTCTCCTGTCCTTCACCAGACCCCTCTGTCCCCCTCCAGCCCTTTACCAGACCGCTCTATCCCCCTCCAGTCACCTCTGCCCCCTCCTGTCTTTCACCAGACCCCTTTGTCCCCCTCCAGTCCTTCACCAGACCCCTCTGTCCCCCTCCAGTCCTTCACCAGACCCCTCTGTCCCCCTCCAGTCCTTCACCAGACCCCTCTGTCCCCCTCCAGTCCTTCACCAGACCCCTCTGTCCCCCTCCAGTCCTTCACCAGACCCCTCTGTCCCCCTCCAGTCCTTCACCAGACCCCTCTGTCCCCCTCTAGTCCTTCACCAGACCCCTTTGCCCCCCTCCAGTCCTTCACCAGACCCCTTTGCCCCCCTCCAGTCCTTCACCAGACCCCTCTGTCCCCCTCCAGTCCTTCACCAGACCCCTATGTCCCCCTCTAGTTCTTCACCAGACCCCTTTGTCCCACTTCTGTCCCCCTCCAGTCCTTTACCAGACCCCACTATTCCCCTCGAGTCACCTCTGCCCCCACTAGTCCTTCACCAGACCCCTCTGTCCTCCTCCGCTGCTGAGGGGACATGAAAGCTGCATTGTGATTGGCTGCCAATGGCAACAAAGACAGTTTTTGTTTAGATAGTTCCATAAATCTCCAGTTTTTGACGCAGAATTCAATGCAGATTTTAGTGCCAGTTTTCCGCTATGTGTGACTGCAGCCTTAGCGGCCGAGCGCTTGTAGCAACGATCATTGCTGCACAAACCGCTGTGAACATCGCTGACCGCTGCGCTACCGTGCCAATCAGAGGCAGCAGAGTATTGGGCTTGTACCCAGCAAGATAAACAGAAGTCGACCTCCAAGACTTGTATCTGCTGGGGACTTGTTGCCCTGCACCGAGGGCGGCGCTGGCCGGTGCGTCAGCTCTACTAATGTCTGGTTCGTGCTGTGATAAGGGGTGTACTCGTGGCTCTGGCACGGATCTACATTCACCTCCTCAGATCTGCTGCCAGCCTGAAGTGATAACGAGCAGTTGGAGGCCGGCGGTTACTTGTGGAGATCACGCAGGAAGACGAACATCTTATCAGAAGTGATAAAGTCATTCCTGTGCGCTCTTATCCGCATTATGACCACCAACCGGCTGCCGCCATCAACCGTACGGCCTGTCACAACGAATTTCCATTACGGTCGGGGCGATAATGTCTAAAATGAAGCGATATCTCATATCTATCTACATACAGGAAGCCGAGGAGAGGATGACAACCTAGAAGTGGGGGGGGACTCTCACGGTATCTCGCACAGTCCACCATAACAGACATGCCTCCTTTTTTATTATTGCCCTCTCTTCTTTGATCTCTGCCCAGTGGGGGGCGGTATTACAGCAGGAGGGCCGAAGGGGTCAGGAGAGTCTCCTGTATGACCTCAACAAGCGGTGGGCTCTGCCATAGTCGTACATTGGGGATGCACGGGGGTGAAACGTGGGGGAAGGGGGATGTGAAGGTGAAGGAGGGGGATTGGCTACTGCAGCTCCCGGGGGCACATCATGGTGGCATCTCTAGTAAGTACAGAGGCTTTTACTGCGTGAGCCATCCAGTAGCACAGGAAGCCGCGGGGTTAACCACAGGCCATGTCACAATACTGTAACTGCAAAGTCAGGGTTGTCACAAAGCCTCCCCTCCCCCGCCCTCATAGTGTGACAATCTATGCCAAAAAGCATGGGGGCGCGGGGACAGCGCTGAAATAACAGCAACAAAACAGAGCAGCAGAGAGGAGTATGTCATGGTGCTGCGCCGAAAAATGGAGTCAGCGGGCGCAGAAGGCGTTTTACGGAGTTTCCTATTATGTGTCCATATACTGCAGGCAGCAGCGCTATACAGCGTGTCCGGCACGTCCGCACACCCCTCACTGCCCTACATGTTATGTTGTGTCCCCCTCACTGTCCTACATGTTATATTGTGTCCCCCTCACTGCCCTACATGTTATGTTGTGTCCCCCTCACTGTCCTACATGTTATGTTGTGTCCCCCTCACTTACCTACATGTTATGTTGTGTCCCCCTCACTGCCCTACATGTTATGTTGTGTCCCCCTCACTGTCCTACATGTTATATTGTGTCCCTCTCACTTACCTACATGTTATGTTGTGTCCCCCTCACTGTCCTACATGTTATATTGTGTCCCCCTCACTGCCCTACATGTTATGTTGTGTCCCCCTCACTGTCCTACATGTTATGTTGTGTCCCCCTCACTTACCTACATGTTATGTTGTGTCCCCCTCACTGCCCTACATGTTATGTTGTGTCCCCCTCACTGTCCTACATGTTATATTGTGTCCCTCTCACTTACCTACATGTTATGTTGTGTCCCCCTCACTGCCCTACATGTTATGTTGTGTCCCCCTCACTGCCCTACATGTTATGTTGTGTCCCCCTCACTGCCCTACATGTTATGTTGTGTCCCCCTCACTGTCCTACATGTTATATTGTGTCCCCCTCACTGCCCTACATGTTATGTTGTGTCCCCCTCACTGTCCTACATGTTATGTTGTGTCCCCCTCACTGTCCTACATGTTATGTTGTGTGCCCCTCACTTACCTACATGTTATGTTGTGTCCCCCTCACTTACCTACATGTTATGTTGTGTCCCCCTCACTGTCCTACATGTTATGTCCCTCTCACTGTCCTACATGTTATGTTGTGTTCCCCTCACTGCCCTACATGTTATGTTGTGTCCCCCTCACTTACCTACATGTTATGTTCTGTCCCCCTCACTTACCTACATGTTATGTTGTGTCCCCCTCACTGCCCTACATGTTATGTTGTGTCCCCCTTACTGCCTTACATGTTATGTTGTGTCCCCCTCACTGCCCTACATGTTATGTTGTGTCCCCCTTACTGCCTTACATGTTATGTTGTGTCCCCCTCACTGTCCTACATGTTATGTTGTGTCCCCCTCACTGTCCTACATGTTATGTTGTGTCCCCCTCACTGCCCTACATGTTATGTTGTGTCCCTCTCACTGTCCTACATGTTATGTTGTGTCCCCCTCACTGCCCTACATGTAATGTTGTGTCCCCCTCACTGTCCTACATGTTATGTTGTGTCCCCCTCACTGTCCTACATGTTATGTTGTGTCCCCCTCACTGTCCTACATGTTATGTTGTGTCCCCCTCACTGTCCTACATGTTATGTTGTGTCCCCCTCACTGTCCTACATGTTATGTTGTGTCCCCCTTCCTGTCCTACATGTTATGTTGTGTGCCCCTCACTTACCTACATGTTATGTTGTGTCCCCCTCACTTACCTACATGTGATGTTGTGTCCCCCTCACTGTCCTACATGTTATGTTGTGTTCCCCTCACTGCCCTACATGTTATGTTGTGTCCCCCTCACTGCCCTACATGTTATGTTGTGTCCCCCTCACTGCCCTACATGTTATGTTGTGTCCCCCTCACTGCCGTACATGTTATGTTGTGTCCCCCTCACTGCCCTACATGTTATGTTGTGTCCCCCTCACTGCCCTACATGTTATGTTGTGTCCCCCTCACTGCCCTACATGTTATGTCGTGTCCCCCTTACTGCCTTACATGTTATGTTGTGTCCCCCTCACTGCCCTACATGTTATATTGTGTCCCCCTTACTGCCTTAAATGTTATATTGTGTCCCCCTTACTGCCTTAAATGTTATATTGTGTCCCCCTTACTGCCTTAAATGTTATGTTGTGTCCCCCTCACTGCCGTACATGTTATATTGTGTCCCCCTCGTTCTGCACTCAGCACTCTATAATGACAAAGTACAACAAAACCCGAGAAATTTTTTTAAAATGTTAAACTCCCCCCTTGCACTGACAGAAGTATTCACACCCCCTGGTGACACTTGTAGCTCTGGGGCTCCCATTACATTTGATCATCTCTGAGATGTTTCTACACCTTGATTGGAGTCACCTGTGGTAATTCATCTGACTGGACATAACAGACCCCCGTCTATATAAGGTCTCACCGCTCACAATGCAGATCAGAGCCAAAACCAATCCATGAGGAAGACAGAACCGCCTGCAGAGCTCAGAGACTGGATTGTGTGGAGGCGCAGATCTGGAGAACCTACAAAAACATTTCTGCTGCCCTGAAAGTTCCGAAGAGCCCAGCGGCCCTCATAATACTTACATGGAAGAACAACCCGGACTCTTCCTAGAGCCACCGACCCACCAGACTAATAGGAAAGTGGTGTTGGTAAGAGAGGTGACCAAGAGCCCAGCGGCCCGATAATACTTACATGGAAGAACAATGCAGACTCTTCCTTGAGCCACAGACCCACCAGACTAAGAGGGAGAAGTGTCTTGGCAAGAGAGGTGACCAAGAACCCAGCGGTCACTCTGGCTGAGCCCCAAAGATCCTGTGCAGATGGGAGAAACTTCCAGAAGGTCAACCATCCCTGCAGCCTCCACCTATCTGGGCTTTATGGCAGAGCAGCCAGAAAGAAGCCTCCTTAGTAAGACACATGAAAGCCCCATGGAGTTACCAAAGAGAGCCTAAAGGACCCTCAGACTGCGAGAAACAAGATTCTCTGCTCTGATGGAACTTTATGGCCTCTAAGCGTTCTGTCTGGAAGGAACCAGGCGCCACTCATCACCTGCCCAATACCATCCCTACAGTGAAGCCTGGTGGTGGAGCATCATGCAGGGGGAGGGGAGACCAATCAGGGTGGATGGAAACCAGGCGCCACTCATCACCTGCCCAATACCATCCCTACAGTGAAGCCTGGTGGTGGAGCATCATGCTGGGGGAGGGGAGACCGGTCAGGGTGGATGGAAACCAGGCGCTGCTCATCACTGGCCCAATACCATCCCTACAGTGAAGCCTGGTGGTGGAGCATCAAGTAGGGGAGGGAAGACCGGTCAGGGTGGATGGAAAGCTGAATGGAGCGAAGTACAGAGATAATGACCACCTGATCCAGAGCACAAAGGACCTCAGAGCGGGCAGAAGGGTCACCTTACAAGGACCCCAAGACCCCAGCCAAGACAACCCAGGAGTGGGGACAACTCTGTGAATGTCCTTGAGTGGCCGGCCAAAGCCCTGAACCCAATGGGACATCTCTGGGGAGAATCCCCGAATCCAAACCTTGTGGCGTCATCCCCAAGAAGACTGAATACTGGGATCACTGCCAAAGGGGCTCGGACTAAGGCTGGCTGTCCACGGGCGAGATGTCATTGTGAGATCTGCGGTGATAAATCGCCCCTGGAGCTCGCATTACACGCTTTTCCATAGGCTAACTATGCGGGATTCAAATCGTGGCTTGCCACGATTCGCCACCATTCTCGGCAGTGAGCCCATCTGTTAGACCTGTCAGTGCTCCCCCCTCCTCCCCGCTAGTGATCTTCCGACCCGGCCGTGGACTGGCAGCCTTATACTGAGTCCAGGGTGTGAATACTTATGTCTCTGCAGGGGGAGTTGCAGGATTTCTCCGATTCTGTATTGTGGGGGACTGAGCGCAGAATGATGGGGGACACAACATAACGTAAGGCAGTGAGGGGTGCGAGGACTTTCCAGATGCATATTAGGAACAGTAATAATGACCCTATATAGCTGGCACTATTATACGGTGTCTGCAGTGTTATCAGGTCATGATGGCAGCACTATTAGTGTATGGCTGATATGGAAAAACTTAAAAAGTGCAGGGGTGGTGCGCCAAAGAGACTTCAGAGCAGCGCCAAAGATCCTGCAGAGCAGCGCCATAGATCCTGGAGAGCAGCGCCAAAGATCCTGGAGAGCAGCGCCAAAGATCCTGCAGAGCAGCACCAAAGATCCTGGAGAGCAGCGCCAAAGATCCTGCAGAGCAGCGCCAAAGATCCCGGAGAGCAGCGCCAAAGATCCCGGAGAGCAGCGCCAAAGATCCCGAAGAGCAGCGCCAAAGATCCCGAAGAGCAGCGCCAAAGATCCCGGAGAGCAGCGCCAAAGATCCCGGAGAGCAGCGCCAAAGATCCCTGAGAGCAGCGCCAAAGATCCCGGAGAGCAGCGCCAAAGATCCCGAAGAGCAGCGCCAAAGATCCCGAAGAGCAGCGCCAAAGATCCCGAAGAGCAGCGCCAAAGATCCCGGAGAGCAGCGCCAAAGATCCCGAAGAGCAGCGCCAAAGATCCCGAAGAGCAGCGCCAAAGATCCCGGAGAGCAGCGCCAAAGATCCCGGAGAGCAGCGCCAAAGATCCCGGAGAGCAGCGCCAAAGATCCCGGAGAGCAGCGCCAAAGATCCCGGAGAGCAGCCCCAAAGGGATTCCAACTCCATTATGGAGAGATGCGGAATCCACTGTATTCCAGCCGTTAGGCAAACAATGAGATACCTTAGTGGCATTCCCCTTTAAGCCAGTGACAGGGGTATGGTGAGTGGCAGTACTATAGGACCGCAGGGTTGGAGGGGCATCGAGGCTTGGACTCTGTTGGCACAGTACTATATGAGGACTACCTGCGGCATTATAGACGTGTGCTGGCTCTATTATTAGGGGGCTTTAGGGGACGCTCTACAGGAGCGCCGGGCGCGCGGTCACACCGACACGGGGGCGGGAACAACCTTATTGCAATTCACTTTGCATCAAATACTGACAGTTCCAATGAAGCAAAGACAAGAGGCAGGAAGCGGCAAGCGGAGCGCGGCGACTATTACACAGCGGCTGGGCGGCCGCCAACGCCAGGTTACAACACATTAATCACAAAAGTGTTCTGCAGAGGTCACCGAAACGAAAGTTCATGTACAATTCAAGATCACGCCGTACTCACAGGGGCCTATATGTGCGAGATGTGACTGTGCCGTACTCACAGGGGCCTATATGTGCGAGATGTCACTGCGCCGTACTCACAGGGGCCTATATGTACGAGATATGACTGTGCCGTACTCACGGGGGCCTATATGTGCGAGATGTGACTGTGCCGTACTCACAGGGGCCTATATGTACGAGATATGACTGTGCCGTACTCACAGGGGCCTATATGTGCGAGATGTCACTGCGCCGTACTCACAGGGACCTATATGTGCGAGATATGACTGTGCCGTACTCACAGGGGCCTATATGTACGAGATATGACTGTGCCGTACTCACGGGGGCCTATATGTGCGAGATATGACTGCGCCGTACTCACAGGGGCCTATATGTGCTATACGTGACTGTGCCGTACTCACAGGGGCCTATATGTGCAATACGTGACTGTGCCGTACTCACAGGGGCCTATATGTACGAGATGTGACTGTGCCGTACTCACAGGGGCCTATATCTACGAGATGTGACTGTGCCGTACTCACAGGGGCCTATATGTGCGAGATATGACTGTGCCGTACTCACAGGGACCTATATGTGCGAGATATGACTGTGCCGTACTCACAGGGGCCTATATGTACGAGATATGACTGTGCCGTACTCACAGGAGCCTATATGTACGAGATATGACTGTGCCGTACTCACAGGGGCCTATATGTGCAATACGTGACTGTGCCGTACTCACAGGAGCCTATATGTACGAGATGTGACTGTGCCGTACTCACAGGGGCCTATATCTACGAGATGTGACTGTGCCGTACTCACAGGGGCCTATATGTACGAGATATGACTGTGCCGTACTCACAGGAGCCTATATGTACGAGATATGACTGTGCCGTACTCACAGGAGCCTATATGTACGAGATGTGACTGTGCCGTACTCACAGGGGCCTATATGTGCGATACGTGACTGCGCCGTACTCACAGGAGCCTATATGTACGAGATGTCACTGCGCCGTACTCACAGGGGCCTATATGTGCGATACATGACTGCGCCGTACTCACAGGGGCCTATATGTGCGATACATGACTGCGCCGTACTCACAGGGGCCTATATGTACGAAATGTCACTGCGCCGTACTCACAAGAGACCATATGTGCGAGATGTCACTGCGCCATACTCACAGGGGCCTATATGTATGTAATGTGACTGTGCCGTACTCACAGGGGCCTATATGTGCGATACGTGACTGCGCCGTACTCACAGGGGCCTATATGTGCGATACGTGACTGCGCCGTACTCACAGGGGCCTATATGTGCGATACGTGACTGCGCCATACTCACAGGGGCCTATATGTGCGAGATATGACTGTGCCGTACTCACAGGGGCCTATATGTATGTGATGTGACTGCGCCATACTCACAGGGACCTATATGTACGAGATATGACTGTGCCGTACTCACAGGGGCCTATATGTGCGAGATATGACTGTGCCGTACTCACGGGGGCCTATATGTACGAGATGTGACTGCGCCATTCTCACAGAGGCCTATATGTGCGATACGTGACTGCGCCGTACTCACGGGGGCCTATATGTACGAGATGTGACTGCGCCGTACTCATGGGGGCCTATATGTACGAGATGTCACTGCGCCGTACTCACAGGGGCCTATATGTATGTGATGTCACTGCGCCGTACTCACAGGGGCCTATATGTATGTGATGTCACTGCGCCGTACTCACAGGGGCCTATATGTGCGATACGTGACTGCGCCGTACTCACAGGGGCCTATATGTATGTGATGTCACTGCGCCGTACTCACAGCTCAGGACCTCCGATAAAGAAAAAGCTCTTCCGTGTCGGGGCCATAACATGGCGTGGTGGGATGGATTCGACCGGCGGACCTTGAGTTCGACATGTTGTATTGGACGCTCTACCAAGCTTGCTGGTCCGCAGTAACTTTACGTACGGCTTATAAATCCCTGTAACATACTGATGTATAAGTACCCGGCGCCGAACCCGCCTTCACCTCGGACTGCTCTTACGGGGCAGGAGGTTTGTTGGGCAGCATAGCGATACGGTGGCCGACGGGTAGAACCGGTTACTGACCTCTTACTGTAGAGTTTCACAAGATCTCGTCATGTTATGCGGAAAACCAGTCCTTCCAGGTAACCTAACCCCATCACTCCTGCTGCTAACGAGCCGCCAACGACCCCCACTGGGAAGTCTGACCTCTGCAGAAACCTGTCAGATCCATAAACTATCCATCGGGGACCCAAGTCCTCCCCAGCCTGCGGGGAGCTCGGCGGCGGCCCACCAGCACCACTTCACCATCCCGCAGGTGAAGCCGGGGTGCGCGGTGGTTCCAGCTGAGTCTTGGCAATGAGCGTTCTGAGGCAGTAGCCCCTAGTGGGATAGGCCCGGGTCAGGACACTGGTGGGTAACCTCTACCCACACCTCGTGCCCAAGGGAGAGGTGGTACACCACGGGCACAAGTGTCCAACGCCGTGGAAAGTTCAACTCCAGCCATGGACTCCATATCGAAGCTCAATAAAACAGATTTCATTAGACTCCTCCTCCAGGTGTTCTTATATTTAATGAGATCGTTATAATAAGGTTGTGCCCGGCCGGACGCGGGGTCACCAGCGGACAAACTACCACGAGTCACTGTAATCCGATGGTGAAAAGCCTCGGCGGATGTTCTCCCTGTGAGCCGATGGAGTTAGGAGCCCGCCGCTGCGGTTCACTAATACTGCGGAAAACGGTTTCTTTAAGAGGTCACTCTAAAGGTCGCGGCGGCCGTCACAGTTCGTTTAACCTCCGATGAGGGAGAGGAGCGGGGGGCACCGGGGCGAGAACCCCAGCGGGCATGTAGAACTTAGTTTGTTCTCCGGTTTCCAGATTTCTTCACATTTTAGACAACGGCGGGCACTGCGATGTAACTAGATCCACCGATCCCTCAGAAAGTAACCGGTGCCGCACCTGATGAGACAGTCCGCCGTCAGAGAGCCGCCCCACACGTATGGTCCGCGTCAGGATCCCACTCACTCTGAACACATGGTGGTCCCAGAGGTCGGACCCCCGGTGATCGGACATTTATCCGCCATCCTGTGGGCAAAGTGGGTCTCTAGTGGGTAAAGCTCTTTAATTCCCTGACTTTGGCGAGACCGGGCCCTTCATGCGGTTCGCGGCACCCGGGTGTCTATAGACGCAGTGCTGATCACTTTGTAATCCGGAAAAGCTTGTTCTAATGATTGGGCGAGACCGCGATCGGGTCGTGGATGTCAGCAATGAACACACAATTAGCTTCATAACCTGAGGGTATTCTCACTGAGCAGCGCCAATCTTCTGACATGTCGCTGCATCAATTCACGTGTTCCGAAAAGACTCTATGTTTATCTTAAGGTGCCGTCGCCCCGACAAGGAGCTCTATTCACCGCCCTCGGCTTCCGGAACGAGCGAACATAGCCGAGGAGGCGCAGGGCCTGGGTGAGCGCTGCAGCCCCCTCATCCCAGCGGTCAGCAGCGGGACCCCCACTGATCAATAGTATGCACTCTACAGCATAATGAAGTGCTACATGATATGTCTGTAGCGGTATATGTGCAGCGCACGGGACCCCGCCTCACTGACATCATGGGAGGCCCCTGGTCTTCACCCTGTAACCTCTCTTATAGGGATCTGGTCTTTGCTGCAGGGACCCCTTACTAGAGGAGATGGTGAGACCCACGAGCCGCAGCCCCCCGGACACACCTGACATCTGCAGAATATGCACAACTGTTTGTACGAACCGCATGAAACCGCAGGGTTCTTGGCGCGCAATTTGGTCACATTCATGTGTGCCCATCCGCCACGTCAAGGCGAACCTTACCGGATGGGTACCTAGCTCTGCAGCCTCCATATGAATGGGAAGGTTGGCTACCCGGCTGTATACCACCACTGAAGCACCCGGGACAGATGGGGCGCAGCACGCGTGTAACCAGCCGCTCCTCCGCCACGGCACACGCATGCAGAAGCAACAGGCTGCACATCCAACATCTACATTACAGGGGAAGCTGCACAATAAGCTACGGCGGACCCTTGTTTTTTGCGCTGGGCACCCATGCAGTCGGGTTCGCCTTGATGTGGTGGATGGGCACACATGAATTTGATGACATTGTGTGCCAAGAACCTTGCAGTTTTATGCAGTTATTAGGTGTGTCCGGCGCTCAACCGTGTGCTGCTGCCCTGTACTCATCCGCCCGCACTCAGGGGGGCTCACAGGCCATGGGGCATCCATTAGTACCAGAATCCTCCGTAGGGAACGGCATGTGAAGGGTTACCATGGACGAGCGGCTGCACACTACATCACAGCAGTGACTGCGACGGGGCTTGGAGCGACGGACTGTAAGTGAGTGGAAGCAAGTGTTGTGGATGAATCACAGGACACCATCTTCCCATCGGATGGCGCACTTGGGTGTGATGGTTGGCTGGAGAGCGGTTTCTACGTGACGGCATCGTCCCAACAGTGAGGTTTGGAGGAGGTTCTGTTATGGTGGCGGGGGGTTAGGGCCATTAGTTATAGTGAAGACCACCCTCCACACCAACGGGTACAGAGACATCCCGGACAATGTGGCATCACTCCCCTGTGGTAATACTTGGGTACAGCTCTGTGTCTCCACCAACATGACAACCACCATGTCATACGGCACGCAGGGTGCGGAGCAGAACGTCTGCAGATGCCATTGTCCGGGCGAGGACCGATGCGACGCTTTATGTTGTTGCCGTAGAAGCGACAGGGGATAAAGGGAGAGATCCTCGGCCCGATTTATCAGGGCCGTCTAATGGTAAGACATCCCTGTTGCCCCTGGCAACCAATCACAGCACAGCGGTCATTACGCAAGCTGCTGGGGTAAGATGAACGCTGCGCTGTGATTGGTTGCCGGGGGCAACGAGGACATCTTACTAAATGAGGCCCAAAGTGTTCTCTTTGCGAGAAGAAACGTGATGAGCAACGGAGTGCAGTGTGGTTGTCAGATATACGGAAGTATCACACATGATATGCTTAGATACATAGTATCACACTTTCATCATACGCCCACTGAATTCCCTGTATGGAAATTCTCCCCGTGACCCCGGAGTGCGGCATAAAATCCACATAGATGGAAGATCCAGCGATCGGAGCAACTTCCAACGAGGCCGGTCATCGGTGCTAGACTAGCCGGAGTCTCACTGCCAACCGCGGGGGGGGGGGGGGGGGGGGTGTTACTCTTGTAACGGGGTGGAGAGTATACAGAGAATGGTGCGATCGAGGAAAACATCCAGTAAAGGGGATCCTGCGGACGGAAACAACTCATCACTGAAAGGGGTCGGAGGAGGATGTCAGGAATCGTTCTGACCAACAGGCTGCACAGTCAGCTGAATACAACGCTGGAGCTCCAACTAACGTGTCCGAACGCACAACTCGCCGTTCCTCCGCACGGATGGTATAACAGCGGACGACCAGTTCCAGCGCCATTGTGTCTAAGAGAAACAGAAAGACTCCAGCGGGCAAAAGAGCGCAAAACTTGTATCACCAAGCAGCGGGAAAACATCCCCTGGTCAGATGGATCCAGATCTCTGCTGCTGATGGGAGGTCAGAATTTGGTGCAAGCAGCATGAATCGCTGACCCCGTCCTGTCAGCTGGTCAGAACATGTCAGCACCGCCATCTAATCTGCAGCAACTGCAGGAAGCTTCCTGTCCGCAGGGGCCGGTATTCCTGCAGAACGATTTCATCACATAGTGGAATCTACACCGCGATAAATCACTGCAGGTGATAGGAGTCCAACGCGACTAGAGGGGGGTAATAACGGGTCATCAGGGTGTAATAAAGGGGTCGCACTGCTGCAATAGGAATAATGGAGATTTGATGCGTCGTTGCAGAACAGAATTGTCCTTCATAAATAGGCGTCACTTTTATCACCTCTGTGAGACCCCTCTGTCACCCTCTGTGACACCCCTCCAGACTTCTCTGTCCTCCTCTGTGAGACCCCTCCAGACCCCTCTGTCCCCCTCCAGACCTCTCTGTCCCCCTCTGTGAGACCTTTCCAGACTTCTCTGTCCTCCTCTGTGAGACCCTTACAGATCTCTCTGTCCCCCTCTGTGAGACCCCTCCAGACCTCTCTGTCCCCCTCTAGACCTCTCTGTCCCCCTCTGTGAGACCCCTCCAGACCTCTCTGTCCCCCTCTGTGACCCTTCCAGACTTCTCTGTCACCCTCTGTAAGACACCTCCAGACCTCTCTGTCCCCCTATGTGAGACCCTTCCAGACTTCTCTGTCCTCCTCTGTGAGACTCTTCCAGATCTCTCTGTCCCCCTCTGTGAGACCCTTCCAGACTTCTCTATCCTCCTCTGTGAGACCCTTACAGATCTCTCTGTCCCCCTCTGTGAGACCCCTCCAGACCTCTGTCCCCCTCTGTGAGACCCCTCTAGACCTCTCTGTCCCCCTCTGTGACCCTTCCAGATCTCTCTGTCCCCCTCTGTGAGACCCCTCCAGACCTCTCTATCCAAATCTGTGAGACCCCTCTGTCCCCCTCCAGACCTCTTTGTCCCCCTCTGTGAGACCCCTCCAGACTTCGCTGTCCCCCTCTGTGAGACCCCTCCGGACCTCTCTATCCAACTCTGTGAGACCCCTCTGTCCCCCTCCAGACCTCTTTGTCCCCCTCTGTGAGACCCCTCCAGACTTCTCTGTCCCCGTCTGTGAGACCCCTCCAGGCCTCTCTGTCCCTCTCTGAGAACCCTCCAGACCTCTCTATCCAACTCTGTGAGACCCCTCTGTCCCCCTCCAGACCTCTCTGTTCCCATCTCTGAGACCCCTCAGTCCCCCTCTAGACTCCTCTGTCCCCCTCTGTGACACCCCTCCGTTCCCCTCCAGACCTCTCTGTCCTACTCTGAGACCCCTCGAGACCTCTGCCCCCTCTGTGAGACCCCTCCATCCCCCTCCATCCCCCTCTGTGAGGGTTCGGTAGTTGGGCGTCTCAGCTGTCGGAGAAGCTGCAGGACCTGATAAGGAAGCTTCAGCCGTCTCCTCCTCACTTCCCTCCCAGCGGGCGCGGTGTGAGGCTCGGAGCGCCCGTCCTCCTGCCGGAGAGGTACATTGTATCACTGGCGCTGCTCTGCGGAGCCCCCGATGATCGGACGGGTGTGATCAGATGTCTGCTGGTCGGTAGAACCGCCGCTCGTCCCACCGACTCACAGATCTCTGGGTATTAGATATTTACCAAACAATCTACTAAACTAGTGTATCTAAGCCGATTATGTGCGATACTGTCTACTGAGCTAGTGTATCTAAGCAGATTATGGGTGGTACTGTCTACTGAGCTAGTGTATCTAAGCAGATTATGGGTGGTACTGTCTACTGAGCTAGTGTATCTAAGCAGATTATGTGCGATACTGTCTACTGAGCTAGTGTATCTAAGCAGATTATGTGCGATACTGTCTACTGAGCTAGTGTATCTAAGCAGGTTATGTGCAATGCCATATACTGAGCTAGTGTATCTAAGCAGGTTATGTGTGATACCATCTACTAAACTAGTGTATCTAAGCAGATTATGTGCGATACTGTCTACTGAGCTAGTGTATCTAAGCAGATTATGTGCGATACTGTCTACTGAGCTAGTGTATCTAAGCAGGTTATGTGCAATGCCATATACTGAGCTAGTGTATCTAAGCAGGTTATGTGTGATACCATCTACTAAACTAGTGTATCTAAGCAGATTATGTGCGATACTGTTTACTGAGCTAGTGTATCTAAGCAGGTTATGTGTGATACCGTCTACTAAACTAGTGTATCTAAGCAGGTTATGTGTGATACCATCTACTGAGCTAGTGTATCTAAGCAGGTTATGTGCGATACCATCTACAGAGCTAGTGTATCTAAGCAGGTTATGTGTGATACCATCTACTGAGCTAGTGTATCTAAGCAGGTTATGTGTGATACCGTCTACTAAACTAGTGTATCTAAGCAGGTTATGTGTGATACCATCTACTGAGCTAGTGTATCTAAGCAGGTTATGTGTGATACCATCTACTGAGCTAGTGTATCTAAGCAGGTTATGTGCGATACCATCTACAGAGCTAGTGTATCTAACAGGTTATGTGTGATATCATCTACTGATCTGATGTATCTAAGCAGGTTATGTGTGATACTATCTACTGAGCTAGTGTATCTAAGCAAATTATGTGCGATATCATCTACTGAGCTAGTGTATCTAAGCAGGTTATGTGTGATATCATCTACTGATCTGATGTATCTAAGCAGATTATGTGTGATACCATCTACAGAGCTGATGTATCTAAACAGATTATTTGCGATACTGTCAACTGAGCTAGTGTATCTAAGCAGATTATGTGCGATACATCTACTGAGCTAGTGTATCTAAGCAGATTATGTGCGATACTGTCAACTGAGCTTGTGTATCTAAGCAGATTATGTGCGATACTGTCAATTTAGCTAGTGTATCTAAGCAGGTTATGTGCGATACCATTTACTAAATTAGTGTATCTAAGCAGATTATGTGCGATACTGTCTGCTGAGCTAGTGTATCTAGGCAGATTATGTGCGATAGTATCTATTGAGCTAGTGTATCTAAGCAGATTATGTGTGATACTGTCTACAGAGCTTGTGTATCTAAGATGATTATGTGTGGTACCATTTATTGAGCTAGTGTATCTAAGCCTATCATGTTTGATACAGTCTGCTGTGCTACTCTTTGTTGAACTGTTGTATCTAAGCCAGTTACGTGAGATACAGTCTGCTAACCTGATTTGTCTAAACTGCTCATGTGTGATACAGACTACTGAGTAGCTGTATCTAAGCCAATGATGTAGGATGTAGTCTGCTGAGCTTGTGTATCAAAGCCAGTCATGTGTGATACCATCTGTTGAGCTTGTGTATCTAAACTGACCATGTGTGATACAGTCTACTGAGCGGGTGTATCTAAGCAGATCATGTGTGATACACTCTGAGAGCAGCACACAGTACTACATTCCCCATCATCTTTGGTACTTCTCTTACGTTTCCATGCCGACCACGTTAGTTTATCGGCTCATAAGACTGAATTATCGTGACTCTCACGCCTCTCTGCTTCCTTTCAGATATGACATCCCCCTCTGGCAGCGGCACGCAGGGTCCGTGACCCGCGGGGACGCCGGCGGCAAGTAAGTACGGCCAATGTCTATCAGATGCCGGATCGGTGCTCGCCCACACCCCAACCAACGCAGCTGGAGGGTGCTGATGGCTGGTTGCCATCTGTGGAATCACGATATACTGCAAGTCTGAAGTATTACAGTGTATACTACAAGGGATCAAACCAAATAAAAAGGGGGGAAAATGTAATAAAGGTTCTTAATAGTTAACAAAAATATCAAGTTAAAAAAACAAAACTTTTTCCCCATAAAAATCTAAATAAATAAACCCCACATATTTGGTGCGGCCGTTAGGTAACGGGCCAAAGTGTTAAAAAATCACAATATTCATCCTGCGGGGTGGAGATCGTAAAGAGAGAACTTGGGCAGAATGACAGAATTGGGGCGCTTTTTGATGTTTCAAAAACTTTGAACAAAAAGTGATCAAAAAGACACAATTCCCCAAAATGGCCATAAAAACTTCAGCTCACCCCACAAATACCCGAGCCCTCACCCCGGGCAACGAAATATGTGAGCGTCTCAGAATACGGCGATCGGAAGCAAAACAAAATGTATTTACGTGTTAAAAATAGAAAAACATAAAAAACCTTCAGAACTTCGTTATCCGTCACATTAATGATATAAGTTGTGCCGCAGAGAAGGCGCCTCGCGCTGTTAGGAAACTATACCAAGGTCTGGCTCCTGAAAGGCGGGGAGGGGGAAGGAGAGAGTGAGAAATGTCTGGTCTTGAAGGGGTTAAGAGGAGACCAGGCCCCCCCCTTCCTTGTGTGAGAGGAGCTGCGCAGAGACCAGGCCCCCCCCCCTTCCTTGTGTGAGAGGAGCTGCGCAGAGACCAGGCCCCCCCCTTCCTTGTGTGAGAGGAGCTGCGCAGAGACCAGGCCCCCCCCTTCCTTGTGTGAGAGGAGCTGCGCAGAGACCAGCCCCCCCCCCCTTCCTTGTGTGAGAGGAGCTGCGCAGAGACCAGGCCCCCCCCTTCCTTGTGTGAGAGGAGCTGCGCAGAGACCAGCCCCCCCCCTCCCTTCCTTGTGTGAGGAGCGTCAGGCCATTATCTGCACACTTCCTGTTTTTGCAGAGGCGACCGCCATGTATGAAGTGCGCCGGACGATCGGGGGCGGGGCTTCTGTAAGCTCTGTTCACATTGGCCTTCTGCGTTTGCATTATACAGCGCAAACCTCCTGTCAGATCGGTCAGCCGTACGCCGGGGCTCCGCCACCCAGACCAGGCTGCGTGAATGTCAGATACTTCTTTTTGCAATGCTTTGCATCCCGCATGGCGTACTATTTTTTAGAGATGGGTCAGTGAGCGCCACGTGCCCCTCTGTGCCGCACCGCGAGCTCCGCTAACACCCCCAAACAGCCAATATCGGAGCAATCAAAGGGACATTGTTTGCAGCGATCTCAGCTAGTTTATTCACATCAGATTGCTACTATTTTATGTTAAGCCCGGCCCTGTGACCCTTCAAAAGTAATAGGGCCCCATAGTGGCCCCTCCCTCACAGAAATAGGGCTCCTTAGTGGACATTTTACAGTAACCACGCCCCATAGTGACACTCCCCCTCACAAAAATAGGGCCCCTTAGTGACCCCCTCACAGTAAGAGGGCCCCATAGTGACCCCCCCCCCCACAGTAACAGGGCCCCATAGTGACCCCCCCCCACTCACAGTAACAGGGCCCCTCTCACTGTAAAAGAGCAGTGACTCACCCTCACAGTAACAGTACCTGTTCGTGACCCCTCATATTATTAGTTTCCCTTAGAGTAATGGTGTCCTTCAGTGACCCGCCACAGTAATAGTGCCCCCTAGTGTCCCACTCACAGTAATAGTGCCCCCTAGTGTCCCCCTCACAGTAATAGTGCCCCCTAGTGTCCCCCCTCACAGTAAGTGTCCTTCAGTGTCCCCCCTCACAGTAAGTGTCCTTCAGTGTCCCCCCTCACAGTAAGTGTCCTTCAGTGTCCCCATCATAGTAATAGTGCCCCCTAGTGTCCCCCTCACAGTAATAGTGCCCCCTAGTGTCCCCCTCACAGTAATAGTCCCCCCTAGTGTCCCCCCTCACAGTAATAGTGCCCCCTAGTGTCCCCCTCACAGTAATAGTGCCCCCTAGTGTCCCCCTCACAGTAATAGTGCCCCCTAGTGTCCCCCCACAGTAATAGTGCCCCCTAGTGTCCCCCTCACAGTAAGTGTCCTTCAGTGACCCCCACAGTAAGAGTGCTCTCTACTGTCCCCCTCACAGTAGGTGTCTTTTAATGTCCCCCACACAGTAATAGTGCCCCCTGGTGTCTCCCCTCACAGTAAGTGTCCTTCAGTGCCCCCTTCATAGTAATAGTGGCCCCCTAGTGTCCCCCCACAGTAATAGTGCCCCCTAGTGTCCCCTCCCACAGTAAGTGTCCCCTAGTCTCCCCCTCAGAGTAATAGTGCCCCCTAGTGTCCCCCTCACAGTAATAGTGCCCCCTAGTGTCCCGCTCACAGTAAGAGTGCCCCCTAGTGTCCCCCGCGCCGATAGCCTGCATCACTCTGGTGCCCTGCTTCACTGCCAGCCAGCACGTGGATGACGAGATCACTGTGGCCAATTCTTCGTCACAGTATTGGTATGGCTAAGGACACGTAGGACATGATTGTCCTTGGAAGTGACCGAGTAATGGAGAGAGTGAGCATAGGATGATTCTTATTTTACTCCATTTCTGGCTGCTCCTGCGGCAGCGAAGACTGTCCCACTGCCCCCTGAGGCAGCCAAGACTGTCCCACTGCCCCCTGAGGCAGCCAAGACTGTCCCACTGCCCCCTGAGGCAGCCAAGACTGTCCCACTGCCCCCTGAGGCAGCCAAGACTGTCCCACTGCCCCCTGAGGCAGCCAAGACTGTCCCACTGCCCCCTGAGGCAGCCAAGAATGTCCCACTGCCCCCTGAGGCAGCCAAGACTGTCCCACTGCCCCCTGAGGCAGCCAAGACTGTCCCACTGCCCCCTGAGGCAGCCAAGACTGTCCCACTGCCCCCTGAGGCAGCCAAGAATGTCCCACTGCCCCCTGAGGCAGCCAAGAATGTCCCACTGCCCCCTGAGGCAGCCAAGAATGTCCCACTGCCCCCTGAGGCAGCCAAGACTGTCCCACTGCCCCCTGAGGCAGCCAAGACTGTCCCACTGCCCCCTGAGGCAGCCAAGACTGTCCCACTGCCCCTTGAGGCAGCCAAGACTGTCCCACTGCCCCTTGAGGCAGCCAAGACTGTCCCACTGCCCCCGGAGGCAGCCAAGAATGTCCCCCCATTTAGTAGAGCAGCTCTTAAAATCCAGGGTGATTCAGAGATGTACATCTTTCAGAAGGCTCAGGCACAATGTGAACAGAGCAAAAATACCGCCATTCAGGTTCCTCAGTGTGCAGACAGATGGACACGAGGGCAAAGTAAAGTGTTCCTATATGACAGATAAAGGTTTTTCCCGTTTTTTCTTTAAGCTGATCTGCTCTCTTTTATTTTTCCAGAACTGCTCTCGCTCTCTCTCTCTCTCACTCCAATATTTTTAAAACTGGAACCTAAAAGCTAATCAAGAAATGGATGTGATGGAGCCAATCTCAGAGCCCTCAGGCTCCGGACACAAGATGTCACTGGTACCTTCTCTACGGGCGGCCATCCGAATACGCAGGAAGATCCGTAACATGAAGAAAAGTCGCCTGCAGCTTGACCTATCCGGAAAAAGATCTGCAGATGGTATCAAGTCCTCCTTGGTTCGCCGACAGTTCTCCACCGACAGTAGGTGTGTAACAAGTTTTGAAAGCCCTATGTTTTTTAATTTTGATACTCCAACGTTGGAGCAGGTTGCACTAAGCAGCATAAAGCGCAAGAAGAAGCGCAAGAAGTCCAGGCCGGTGCTCTACCCGGGAAACTCAAAAAAATATCTCCCAACAGAACATAAGAGCAAGGCGAAACGTTGCCTCATCCTCTTCATCGGGATCGTTTGCTTCCAAATCTTGAACGCTATTGAAAATCTGGACGACAACGTCTTAAAATATGAACTGGATGGCCTAGAGAAAACCATGCAGAGGGAGGTGTTTGGGCAAAAAGTTGCCATTGATAAGTTAATGGACCTCTTTAAGGACTACCTGGCCACTCATTGGCATAATAAGCCATTGGTGATCTCCATGAATGGACCTAGTGGAGTTGGTAAGAGTCACATGGGTCGGATACTAGCCAAGCACTTCCGATCGGTCATGGAAAGCGACTTTGTTTTGCAATATTATGTGATGCACAACTGTCCCAACCGCAGCGATATTGCATCTTGTGAGGCTGAGCTCACCACTATGATATCAGACACGGTCACTCGGGCGGAGATAGAGGAGAAGATACCCATCTTCATATTTGATGAGATGGAGCTCATGCCACGGTCTCTTCTGGACATGTTGCATGGTTACTTCAAATTAAACCAAAGTAACGAGTACCTTAACGCCATTTATATTCTAATTAGTAACATCGGAGGCAATGAGGTGACAAAATTTTTTCTGCAGAACGTCTCTAGTGACATCTTAAATGTCCCTCAAGAGCTTCACAGCATCATACAATCTTCCTTGAGGAAGCATCATAGCATCTGGGACGTTGCCGAAATTGTTCCTTTCATTCTTCTGGAGAAGAGTCATATTGCTGATTGCTTCTTGGATGAATTGTTAAGGGAAGGGTTCTACCCGGATAACAACAACATCGAGAACTTGGCAGGACAGCTAAAATATTACACCATACGAGACAAGCAATATTCCATCACTGGCTGTAAACATGTGGTGGCCAAGGTGAACCTTCTACAACCCTACACATGATCACAGAGACTACAGACTTGCGAGTCTAATACTTCCCTTCAAACGGGTCTTGAATGACCATCATGGACTGCACCACTGGAAATGGTCATCAGTAGTCGACAAAATTATGTTCTTTTGGTAGAACAAAGGGTACACAGGACTAATGCTCATTCAGTGGAGTTTAATGAGGTGGTGGAGAAGCTTCCCAAGGAGATAATTCTAAGCAATGAATAATAAAGGGAGAGCCTGGTGAGAGGCAATGACTTCTTTTGTGGTACCACAATGTGGCTGTTTATGTTTTTGAAAAATGCATGCAATTAAAATTAGATATGTCTGATTGGTTACAAAAACCAAGATTTTCATGGTGTATTTGGTTTATTTAGTGAGAAGTACTGCCAGGTTTGCCTTAAAGAAGTTGTCCAGTTGTTAAACTATTGATGGCCTATCCATATGGTAGATGCATCATCTGCCCAGGAACCCCACTGATCAGCTGCTCGCTGGACGAGTGTGCTCATACACTGAGCTGATTTCTACAGGAAGCAGACAGCTCCATTCTCACTGTAGTGGCCAGGATTGGTACTACAGGTAGTGAATGGCCTGTAATAGCAGGCCTGGCTACTGCAGTGGGAACAGAGCTGTTTGCTTCCTACAGATATCAACTCAGTGTATGAGCACCTCAGCCCAGAGAACAGCTGCTTAGCAGGGGTCCCAGTCTGCGGAACCTGGCTGATCTACTTTGGATAGACTTTCCTAAAGACACGCCATCAATAGTTTACAACTGGACAACTCCTTTAACTTTTACTGAGGTTGATTCTTCATCTGCCCAACAATTTACAATGTTGTATCACAGTTCTCTCAAGACTTTTGAGAAGTTCCAGGCCACACGCACCATAGAGGATGCCCATGTGGCTTTTGGTCCAGTAAAACTTTGGGAGCGGCATGACAGAAGCCGAGGGACCCATAGTCAGAGGTCATCAGGCACCATTCATGTCAGATAAAGGGGTTTTCCAGTCAAAAGTGATTGATGATCTAGCCTCAGGACAGGACATCAATAGTTAATCACTGGGAACCGGTCGCTCGCTATCCCCGGCAATGAGCTGATCGCCCTGTCAGTGCAGCGGGTCGGAGGTGCATCATAGGGGACAGGAGTGGAGGGGCCACGGGAGCTATTACCCTACTACATCCGACCCTGCTGTCATAGCCAGCTTCGCCTCCCATTAATTTCAATAGAAGCGAAGTCAGCTGCAGCACCTCTGCTCTGGGCTCTGATTGGGACATTCCAAAACTGCGATCTTCTGGCGCAGCCGTTCTCTTGGTCATTTGTCCGTCTGCTTTGGGTCGTTGTCCCATTGAACGGTGACATTTCTATTCATCTTCATCTTTTCAGCCGAGGCCTGAAGGTTTTGGGCCAACATGGACTGATATTTAGGACAGTCCATAATCCCCTTCCCCTTGACTAAAGTCCCAGTTCCTGCAGCAGAACAGCCCCCACATAATGCTGCCCCCACTATCGTCACTGCGGTCTGGGGGTCTTCTGGTGACGGCAGTGTTTGCTTTACTCCAAACATCCCTTTTGGAATTCTGGCCAACAAGTTCCCCCTCGGTCTCATTAGACAGAACACGTCCCCCTCAGACAGAACACGTCCCCCTCAGACAGAACACGTCCCCCTCAGACTTCTGGCAGATGGGATGGAGGTTCTGGTAAAACATGGCAGGACTTGGATGGTCTTGTTAGAGAAGTCTTCTGTCTTGCCCCGCGACCCCACAGCCCGGACATATGAAGAACATGGGTGATGGTTGTAACATGACTACACAACCAAGACTTGACAGAAACTCCTGCAGCTCCTTTAGTGTTGCTGTCGGCCTTCCGGAACAATGTTCTTCTGGTCTTTTCATCAGTTTTTGAAGGACGTCCAGTTCTTGGTGATGTCACTGTTGGGCCATTAATCCCCTTTTTGATGTGATTGTTCTCAGAAGGAATCAGTCAGGTGAAGGGAACGAAAACACATCCAAGGCATTACATGTACCATGGGCCACAGTGGAGACGTCATCAAGAAGGGGGGAAAGGAAAACGTTTGGTACCGTATTAGCCAGTAGAGCAAAATGTGATTGTTCTCAGCAAGATCCCGGGGGCGTTCACATGTTCCACGTCTGATGTTGTGCCTGATCCGCTGCAGTAAATGTCCTGTTGGGGGGCTTTATGTTGGGGAAACAGGGCAAAAATCGAAAGCTGAGATGAGATCTCATCGCCACACGATTAAAGAAAGCAAGACCGACTTACCTGCGGCCGAGCATTGTTCTGGTCACGGACACAACATACAACATATGGAAATCACTATATTAAAAGGCAACTTTAAAACTCATCATTACAGAAGAATTTGGGAAGTTTATAACCTTCTTTGTCAGGACCGGAGTGAACCTCGGAGGGGGCTTCTGTCATCAGTGGAGAATATGAGAAGTCTGGAGCAGAGATACACGCTGGCCTGGTGACCCCCTAACATCAATCTAGAGACCATAAGACTCTCACATCCTTATCAGTGGGCTCATTATTTACTGCTCTGCTCATCCTGTTCTGGTATTGTTTTTAGTGCTAATTAGTCCCCCCATGTCTGTGCCTTGTCATATGTATATATATACCTCTTCAGATCTATTCCATTAAGCCTGTAGAAGACCCCTGAGTAGGTTGAATAGCTCGCTGTAACATCATGTATTTTTATGTCAGCCATTGTAGTCTCATATCTACAAGATGACTTGGCTTCTCTTATGGAGAACAATCACACTTTGCTCTACTGGGGACACCGGACCAAACTCTTTTCCTTTATTCCCTTCTTGCTGATGGTCTTCACTTGGTACATGCAACACCTTGGAGATGTTTTGCTCCCTTTCTTGCTGATGGCTTCCCTGTGCCCCATGGTATATGTAGTGTCTTGGAGATGTTTTGCTCCCCTTCTTGCTGACGGTCTCCTCTGTGCTCCATGGTACATGTAATGCCTTGGAGATATTTTGGCCCCTCCTCCTGACTGACACCTTCCAACAATCAGACCCCTTTGATGATCTGTAAGATCTTTACCGACCAACTAAGAAAATGTCAGGAAATCCTAGAAGAGCCGAAACTTTATACGGGGCCCAGAACCCCTGTAAATACTGGCAGCGGAGTGCGGACTGCTGTCTATCAGGAGGCTACATGTGATTGGCTACTACTGACCGCACCCCCAAGTATAAAGGTGAGTTAACACACAAATTAAATGCTTTAGTTTTTCTACAGTGACAAAATACACCTCATTCAAAATCCGCCCCAACGGCAGCTGATGTCAGCGGGCAGCGCTCGCCCCTCCGAAATACAGCCAGTGCCCACAGCGCACACCGGGAACTGCAACTGAGTGCCGCCACCGGGTATGTGCTGCGCAAGTGGCATCACATCGCCGGGCATCACATCGCCGGGCATCACATCGCCGGGCATCACATGACTGCTGCAGAATCTTACTTGATGCAGAAAAACTGGGTTTTGCTGTGGAATTTTCCATTGCGTTAAACTAGCAGCGTTCAAGTTACGTGTGAGCGAACGCTAACCCTCCCCCGCCACGGGCAGATGGACGTTTTCTGGCACGGTGGGCTCGCCCGGACGTCTCTTCTGGCCCAAGCTCCTCGGCTGCTGCTGTGCAACTCATCCACAGAGCACTTTGAACTTTGACACATGCGCCAGAAGCTTGAGGAGCGGCGCATGCGTAGATCATGTATCCCGTAGGGGGGCAGATACTTTGTTCCCATCTGCACATGTGTAGGTCTGCAAACGTTTGGTGCATACGTGAAAATCCACGGTGCGCCACGGATGACTTACACAGCAGCAGCTGAGGTGAAAGGGAAGGCGGGGGGAGGGGTAGCAAAAAGCTCCGGCCAGAAAAGGGTCCGGGCCCACCCACTGGACCAGAAAGCGGACATTTGCATGTGGCACACAAGAGTTTTGACCCCTTCCTGTCCCAGGGCATACACTTACATCCCACGAATGTCGCAGGCTCAGTAGCTGAGCCTTGGCCATCCACAGTGGGCGCCAGCTGGAACTGTCCGGCCATGACTTTTGATTATGAGCGATAATACATTGCAGTACATTGCAGTGTATTATCAGAGCGATCAGAGCATCACAGGTTCAAGTTCTCTTCAGGGACATAAGAAAATGTTTAAAAAATCTAATAATAAACAAAACTTTTTTGTGCGCTTTTCCCTCTTAGTTTAAATGTAAAAAAAGAAAAAGCATTTGGTATCGCCGCATCCATAATGAGGCGCACAATAAACGGACGCACCGTTCATCCTGCCCGCAAATGCTGTAAAGACAACAAAAGGAAACAGTTTTGGAACTTTGAACACAGAGATGCAAAAAATATATATATTTATTTCCCAAAAATTGGTTTTTATTGTGCAAAAGTGGAAAACCCTAAATAAATTGATGCCATTTTGGTGTGGCTGTAACCGTGCCGCCGCAGAGCGTCCGGGCGTTTATGCTGCATGATTAGCGCTGTAAAAAAGACAGAACTGCGGGCTTCTTCTCTCCCTGCCTATTATATGTACCAATAAAACCACCGCCCGCCACACAAAGCACCCCTCATCGGCCGCGGGGCGGGAAAATAACAAGGTTAGGGCTTTTGAAAATCCCCCCTAAAATGTTGCGTCCTTAGAACCCAAATAGGTGGCATCAATAAGGGGTTAAAGGCGTCTCTGCAGGTATATTTTATAATGGAGCAGTGATAGAGGTATTATCTGCTCGCCAGCAGCTGCAGCTTCTTATCCCTGCTGGGTTCCCTCTCATGTCCTGAGGATTGGTCATCAGTTTCTGCCCTTTACAGCGTCTGCGCCAGGATTACCAGCCTGTTAGGGCACAGTGGATGAAGTCCCGGAGCAGGGTCCCCCTCTATGACCCACCCCGGAGTCACTAGGAGCGGACCTTGTATCATTCCAACACCATTGATCTGAATGTCCGTCCTCCGGCCTGGCGCTAGATGGCGACTGACTGCAGCTCAGGTTGCGCCGCCACATATCACCCTGCAGTCCTGCAATCTCCTAACCTAATAGGTACAATGCAGGTTGTGTCGTGACCTGCATCTTGCTGCGGCCGCCGCACTCACATTGCAAAAACTCCAGCAAGATTTGATTTTTTTGCAATTTACGGGTCGTTGTTAACCCTGATTAACCCCTGAGTCACTGCTGATGCCACGATGTAGCTCCAGCCTTATACACCTCATGCAGTGCCCGCTGCGGGTCAAACGTGTGGTTGCTCCCGCCTATCATAGACTGTTACTATAAAATCTGACAGGGCTCTGCAGAGCCCCCTACTGGCACAGTGTGGTATCAGTAATAGCAGGTGCCGTGTGCCATGACCTGACACTGGTATTAAAGAGACAGATCTCTCCTCAGGTCAGACAGAACAACACCAACCTCCACCCCACCTGTCCGAGGAATGTGCCTGGCACACTGGACCCTTACCAAGCTGCGGGGGAGTTGTGCCCGGTGTCAGCGCTAATCACTATACAAATAACCTCTGGCTCCAACCAGGCAACATGAGATAAACGAGGATTATTCCACTTAATGCATTATTGCCGGATCAGGGAAATATTCAACAGGATCAAAGACAGAAACTAGGAGCAACAGAGAAGAATTGTCATTACAGCACATTGCAAACATCATACAGTATATAAGAAAGACTGCATAATGGAAAATGTGGCTGACAGATGGTAAAATAGACTATACATCTGTGCAAGAATACCGTTACAATACTGCCCCCTATGTACAAGAATATACCTACTATAATACTGCCCCCTATGTACAAGAATATACCTACTATAATACTGCCCCCTATGTACAGGAATATAACTACTATAATACTGCCCCCTATGTACAAGAATATAACTACTATAATACTGCCCCCTATGTACAAGAATATAACTACTATAATACTGCCCCCTATGTACAGGAATATAACTACTATAATACTGCCCCCTATGTACAAGAATATAACTACTATAATACTGCCCCGTATGTACAAGAATATAACTACTATAATACTGCCCCCTATGTACAAGAATATAACCACTATAATACTGCCCCCTATGTACAAGAATATAACTACTATAATACTGCCCCTATGTACAAGAATATAACTACTATAATACTGCCCCCTATGTACAAGAATATAACTACTATAATACTGCCCCCTATGTACAAGAATATAACTACTATAATACTGCCCCCCCATGTACAAGAATATAACTACTATAATACTGCCTCCTATGTACAAGAATATAACTACTATAATACTGCTCCCCTATGTACAAGAATATAACTACTATAATACTGCCTCCTATGTACAAGAATATACCTACTATAATACAGCCCCCTATGTACAAGAATATTACTACTATAATACTGCTTCCTATGTACAAGAATATAAGTACTATAATACTGCCTCCTATGTACAAGAATATACCTACTATAATACAGCCCCCTATGTACAAGAATATTACTACTATAATACTGCTTCCTATGTACAAGAATATAACTACTATAATACTGCCCCCTATGTACAAGAATATACCTACTATAATACAGCCCCCTATGTACAAGAATATTACTACTATAATACTGCCTCCTATGTACAAGAATATAACTACTATAATACTGCCCCCTATGTACAAGAATATAACTACTATAATACTGCCTCCTATGTACAAGAATATAACTACTATAATACTGCCTCCTATGTACAAGAATATAACTACTATAATACTGCCCCCTATGTACAAGAATATAACTACTATAATACTGCCCCCTATGTACAAGAATATAACTACTATAATACTGCCCCCAGTGTACAAGAATAGAACTACTATAATACTGCCCCCATGTACAAGAATATAACTACTATAATACTGCCACCTATGTACAAGAATATAACTACTATAATACTGCCTCCTATGTACAGGAATATAACTACTATAATACTGCCTCCTATGTACAAGAATATAACTACTATAATACTGCCCCCTATGTACAAGAATATAACTACTATAATACTGCCCCCTATGTACAAGAATATAACTACTATAATACTGCCTCCTATGTACAAGAATATAACTACTATAATACCGCCCCCTATGTACAAGAATATAACTACTATAATACTGCCTCCTATGTACAAGAATATAACTACTATAATACTGCCCCCTATGTACAAGAATATAACTACTATAATACTGCCCCCTATGTACAAGAATATAACTACTATAATACTGCCCCCAGTGTACAAGAATAGAACTACTATAATACTGCCCCCTATGTACAAGAATATAACTACTATAATACTGCCCCCATGTACAAGAATATAACTACTATAATACTGCCCCCTATGTACAAGAATATAACTACTATAATACTGCCCCCAGTGTACAAGAATAGAACTACTATAATACTGCTCCCCTATGTACAAGAATATAACTACTATAATACTGTCCTCTATGTACAAGAATATAACTACTGTAATACTGCTCCTATGTACAAGAATATAACTACTATAATACTGCCTCCTATATACAAGAATATAAGTACTATAATACTGCCCCCTATGTACAAGAATTTAACTACTATAATACTACCCCTATGTACAAGAATATAACTACTATAATACTGCCCCCTATGTACAAGAATATAACTACTATAATACTGCCTCCTATGTACAAGAATATAACTACTATAATACTGCCCCCCTATGTACAAGAATATAACTACTATAATACTGCCCCCTATATACAAGAATATAACTACTATAATACTGCCCCCTATGTGCAAGAATATAACTACTATATTACTGCCCCCTATGTACAAGAATATAACTACTATAATACTGCCCCCTATGTACAAGAATATAACTACTATAATACTGCCCCCTATGTACAAGAATATAACTACTATAATACTGCCCCCTATGTACAAGAATATAACTACTATAATACTGCCCCCTATGTAACAAGAATATAACTACTATAATACTGCCTCCTATGTACAAGAATATAACTACTATAATACTGCCCCCTATGTAACAAGAATATAACTACTATAATACTGCCTCCTATGTACAAGAATATAACTACTATAATACTGCCCCCTATGTACAAGAATATAACTACTATAATACTGCCCCCTATGTAACAAGAATATAACTACTATAATACTGCTCCTATGTACAAGAATATAACTGCTATGATACTGTCCCCTTTGTACAATATGTGATAAGTTTTATATTTCATGGCTCATTACTCTTGTTACAGTGCGGTAGGGATGATTAGTGATCTCTCTATTACATTCTGGGTGGTTGACTTTGCGGTTGCTTTTCATGCTATTAATAGGCAGTGTTTGTAGGGCGCAGTGTTGCCTGGGGCGGATAGTCTCGCTCTGTGTATACGGGATTAGTAGGTGATGTAGGTGGCGCTATATTTAGCTGTTCGGTGATTCCAGTGATGTCATTGCTGTCAGGATATAATTGTCCATTCAGTATTGTGATGCAACACGTCAGACAACAGAAGGATGAGCTCAGTGACGCCCCGGGGCTCACAGGGGGGACATTGTTCCATCTTGCCTCTTGCATACATGTCCCGGAGGATCACGGACGGTGTTATAAGTCTCTTCGCATCTACTAGGTTCTCTCCATCAGGGCAGACTGTTCCCCTCTGACCCGCATGATTCTCATGAAGTCCTCTGTGCTGCTGTGGACTGCACCCCTCTCACAGCCAATCTCTGCATTCGTGACCCTGTGTGCAGCGCTCACTAACAATCATATGAATGAGCAGGTCACTGCCTGCAGCAGGAGCAGCGCTCTCCACTCCTGCAGTACTCTGTGCTGCTGTGGTGATCCTCCACACAGGTTACAGCGAAGGTCACAAGGTTACAGTATTTCATAACTGAAGTGATCCGTGATAATGGGAGCGGCTCTCCACTTACACACCCATCGCATACATAACCCTGGCTTGATGTCAATGCGTGTTGTGAAAGCAGATGCCTTATTGTCTGCGCAGTATTTATAGCACCGCTGACTGATCACATTGGCACTCCGATGAGGATATCAAGAGCAATGTCACAATGTTGTCCAATAAGCCCCGCCCCTTGTCACACTTTCTATCCCTGTGAACTCTTAACTGTTCTCAGGTCCCAATAGTAAGTGTTCCCCTTAGCGGCCCACTATGTGGTTTGTGTGTGAGTGGTGGTTCATCGGTATCGTGTACTTGTGCGGTGCTCCAACATATAGCATTCTGCCAGTCTGCTGCAACGGGACATGCTGCATAGCTGTCCATCTGTATCGGCATCCCTGCATCCGTAAGGATCCAATTCATTAAAATATCTTTGGCTGTTTCAGGCACTGAGTTGGAGCCTCAGGTGTAGCAGCTGCAGGTCTGGAGAGTAGTAGGTGACGAGCCAGGAGTCAGCAACGGGAGATCTCGCTTTGCAGTACAGATGGATGAGGAAGGCAACGTAGTCAGATGAAAAGCCAGAAGTTGGTATCAGGAGGTCTTGTCACAATAGCAGAGCGGCAGGCAGAAGTGGAGCTTGATCAGTCAATGCTGTGGAGCAGAATAATCATGCACTGAGGGAATAGTAGGACCAGGCTTTTATAGGAAGTGCAATCAAGAACAGATTCGGGGTCAGGACCAGGGGGCAGGAACTAGATAACTGTAATCAGGGAACAAGGCTGAGAGTCTGGCAAGGGAACTGTCCACAGGCTGGATAGCTTAGTAGTGAGAGCCACCAGCTGGAGTGCAGGACAGTCCTGACAGTTGGCCCCTCCTTGGAGGATGACCTCCACACATCCCAGGGCCTGGTTTATCGGGATACCTTTTGTGAAACTCCCCTGTGAGCCTTGGAGGATGTACATTTTCTTCTGGCTTCCAAGAGTTTTTCTCTGGCCAGTATCCCTGCCACTGCACCACGTATTGAAGTTTTACTCAGTGTTTTCGGGACTCCAAGATTTTTTAATAATGAACTCACCGAGCTCCTGAACCTTCACAGGAGGGAGAGGCGGTTGCTGTCTCCCCATGAAAGTGTTCTTCCGGAATGGCTTTAGTAGGGACGCATGGAAGACTGGATGGATCCTTAGGCTGCCTGAGAGCTTCAAGTGGAAAGCCACCTGGCCGACCCTCGCTGAAATTGGGAAAGGTCCGATAAACGTTTGCCAAAGTTTGGAGAAGGCATATGAGTCTTCAGATTCCTGGTGGATAACCATACCTCCTCTCCAACCCAGAAAAGGGGAGCTGCTTGACGGTGTTAGTCTGCCATTTCTTTGTAGGCCTCCTGAGCTTCCCGTAAAGCCTCCTTTAATTCCTTTTGAATGTCTGCCAATGCTGCCAGTCTGTGGTTGACTGTCAGGACAGGAGTGTTAGCAAAAAGGCCAAGAATAAAAACAGGGTGCATATTGTAGTTGGCATAGAACAGGCTCTGGGCATTGGACCCATTTTGGGCATTGTTATACGTGAACTCAGCTGTTGATAGATAATCCATCCAGTCATTCTGAAGATGAGAGATAAAGCAGCAGAGATACTGCTCCAGAGTCTGGTTTGTTCTCTCGGTCTGGCCATTAGACTGAGCATCAAAGGCAGAAGAGAGACCCACGGGTTCCCAGGGCCATGCAGAAGTGTCTCCAAAAGTTCGAGGTGAACTGAACCCCTCTGTCCGAGATGATATCAGGGATTCCATGTAGTCGGAAAACTTCCTGGATCATCAACTCCACAATGTGCTCGGCGGTGGAAATCTTATTTACGCGAATGAGGTGAGCCATCTTCGCGAGTTGGTCCACGACAACAAAGATGGTAGTCAATCCTTTGGAGGAGGGTAGGTCCACTATAAAGTCCATCGATATACATCCTTATGGCCTGGAAAGAACTGGAAGAGGTTGTAGGTAACCCAGAGGAGTTCCCGCTGTCTCTCTTTTTGCTGCTTGTAAAGTCTCTGGTCAATCGGGATGAACAGCTGAATGAAGTCTTCCAAGTTATCAGGGGTCTCCACTCTGGAAAGTTCATCCTTTAGCCACTCAGATAATCCCCGATGGAATTGGCTCTGTTGTGCAGCTGGATTCCACGCGGTATCATTCGCCCAGTGACGAAATTCCACCATATACTCCTCCATAGAACGTCATCCCTGTCGTACGTTGTGTAACCTCCCTTTGGCCATAGCACAGCGGTTCGGATCATCAAAGATTTGACCCATAGCGATCGTGAAGGCATTGAGGCTATCAAGAAGATTACTATTGATCTCCATGTATGGCGAGGCCCAGGCAAGCAACTCATCAGTGAGGAGGTTATTGATAAAAAGTACCTTTTTCCGGTCACTGGTAAACAAGGTGGGCTGCAACTGAAAATAGATTTGGCATGGATTTGGGAAACCAAGGTTCTGCAGATTTAGCTGGCAGTGGCATGCAGACGTCTGGCACTGGATTGCGTATCTCCAGGAATTGCCTGTGTAATCCCTCAATCTCTCGCTGCATACTAGCAACCTTTTCCTGGTAGGAGGCACAAATTCCTGGAGCTCCGTAATCTGTCTTCCTAGAGTGGCCACTACAGACTCCATTACAGTACAGATGGATGAGGCGGGTAACGTAGTCAAATGAAAAGCCAGATGTTAGTATCAGGTCTTGTTACAATAGCAGGCATAAGGGTAGCTGATCAATCAATGCTGTGGAGCAGAATAATCACGCACTGAGGAGTGGCGGGGCTAGGCTTTTATAGGAAGTGCCATCTAGAACAGAGGCGGGTCAGGACCAGGAGGCAGGAACTAGATAACTGGGATCAGGGAACAAGGCTGAGAGTCTAGCAAGGGTGCTGTCCACAGGCTGGATGGCTCAGTAGTGAGAGCCACCGGCTGGAGTGCAGGACGCCCTGGTTTCATTTCTGACAATATCACATTATTAATCTTGCATGACTAACGCCATCAGAAAAAAATCTGCAATGGCAGAATTGCTCTTTTTTGGTCACTCTGTTTCCCAAGAAAAAAATTGAATAAAAAACTAGCAAATAGTCTTAGGTTTCCTAACCTGGTGCCAATACAAACTGCCCCACAAAAGTAAGCCCTTACAGCATTGTAATGATGGGGCGCGTGAAGAAGCTGTCAAACACTAGCGAACACATTCAAAAACGCATTTAATACACAGTGTTTTAACAGACGCCTGTGAGAGAGGCCTTACTATACGAACATCTCTATAAATCTGGTATCGTTGTTCTCATACCGACCCGCAGGATAAAGACAAGGTGTAACATGAATGCCATAAACATAACCCATCCCCAAAAACGGTGCAATTGTGTGTGTTTTTTTTCATTGCACCCCACTTATACATTTCTTACAAGTCTTCCAGCACGTTATACGGTACCTTGGATGACACCACTGCTCATGTAGACGTCACCCGAAAATTGAAAAAGTAATGATGTTGCGAAAGCAGGAAAACAAGAACTGCGGGGTGCGACTGGGACGCTGCGCATCAATGACCCTCAGTGAGAAACTCCGTGACAACACTGGCGGTCGCTGTGACTTCTGCAACTGCACAGCTTTCCCCTGACAACAGTATGAGCAATCTCTCCCAGAGAGCCTGTATTTACATGGATGATTCTCCTGCACGACTTCTGCGCGTTGCGAGATGCAACCAATTGTTTTCGATGGCCGCAGAGATTTGTGTGATCTTGTCTCTTGCAGCGCCCTATAGACAGTGTAAAAGTTCGCCAAGCCGCTAGCGCTCAGGCATTAGCACCCTAGTGCGGGCGTGGGGCCTCAAAGGGCTGGGCGCTGATTGAGGGCAAGGAGACAATGTCTGTTTTGGGAGAGGTCTTCATAAAGTCACGTGGGCTGCTAGAGGACTGTCCACCTAAATACATAGAAACACACAGGCGATATGAGGAGAGACGTTACCAAGAGTTTGCCACGTCCCTGTCGGAGACCCCCACCTCTGACGTAGAGAAATTGGGGTGAAGGACGTCACTCGTAGCCATAACTGTGTAAAAGGGATAAACAATACACGGACTGGATTACCTTAACCCCTCAGTGACCAATACGCTCCTTTGCTGACCTCACTAATGGGCTCTAAACCTGCTGTAGTGGTTCAGGCACTAAGGTGGAGCCTCAGGTGTAGCAGTCGCAGGACTGGAGAGTAGTCATGTGAGGGTATATGTATATATTGCCATATGTTTTTTATGCTTTATACCTATATGCAAGTTCTATTCAATTCCAAATGAGAAAAAAACTTATATGTCGCCTTACATCAGATATGCCAAGAGGCCTTGCCAGGCGAAGACAAAATGTATCTTTAAACACAGCAAAGAATAATCGGACGAAGGCCGCGTGCTTGGCTGTTTTCCCAGAAGCCCATATCAAGATGTTCAAATGTACATAACTTTCACTGTCCCAGGCCGGAAATCCGGACTTCCCATATATGGTTATGAGCCCATCACCCCTTGCTGGTGATGGGACAAAGGGTATAAGATCTCATGTAATCTGTAATAAAGCACGGCAGAGAGCCATGTCCCGTGTGAGAAACTATACCAGACCTCCGTGTGGTGTCTCTTCTTACCACCGGCAGCGGGGCAAGTGGGGTGGGCCTGATTGGTGCTGTACTTAGAATTTTACCCTGACAGTCAGATGGAAAGCCAGGAGTCAGCAACAGGTAATCACGGTATACAGTACAAGAGGATGGTGAGATGAGGTGGGTAACATAGTCATGAGAGAAAGCCAGGAGTCAGCAACAGATAATCTTGTAGCAATAGCAGACGGAAGGGGAGATGGATCAAACGCTGTGGAGCAGAATAATTATGCGGTGAATCTTAGGCAGAGTCAGGCTTTTATAGGAAGTCCACTTAAGACAGAAGTGGGGTCAGGACCAGGAGGCAGGAGCTAGGTTAACAGGAACATAGAAACAAGGTTGGGGTTTGCAGTGAAATTTGTCCAAAGGCTTGAATGGCTCAATAGAGCCGCCGATCTGGGACAATTGCTGGAGGTCATGGGTTTAAGCCCTGACACCTGCACACATAATAGAACAAGGTGTCTTGGTGCAGTGCTGGATGAACCCTTTCACAAATAAGACATGTGCCTTAGGGACAGCCAAAAATCCTGTGTAATTCTAGATATTGTTCAGGAATAGAAAAAAAAGAGACAGAATAAAAAAGAATAACTGAAGATTATGAATGCCAAACAGGTACCACTATATAGGGTGACCCCGGACACAGGGCATATGTTGAGGAGGGGGGAGGGATGCACATAGCCATGACCAGGGCAGCACTGGGCCTTTTTCGGACACCCCTAGGAGAGGGATGCCCAATAAACTGTAGAACAGGGATACTAGTTGTCACGAATGACGCCATCATTCCGTCACACACCGTAATGACCTTCGGCAGAGAATAAATGAGCCGCAGACAGATATAACGTACCTCAGGTCCCTGGGAACGGTCAGGGCCTGGAACAACTTTACTTGGACAAACTTCAGCAGTACATGGCAAAATAGACAATCTTCCAAGTGCAGACTGACTTGAAAAGGAGTACCTCTACCCAGCGGTCACAGACTTCAGGACGCTTGAGTGTGAACAATTGATAAGAGTACCTCTGCACTGGGCCTTGGGGAAAACTCCACTTGCTTCTCTCTCCAATTGGGGCTCACTCTTCTCTCATGCTAAATCAGGCAATCCAGGGAACCTCTCCTCCTCTTCCATTCTTCACTAAATGATGGTTAAAGGTACCCCCATAAAGCTGGCACTCTTTATCAGGAACCCAGAAGACATGGACCTCTTCCCGCTCTCAAGCACTCCTATTAAGGGTGGACACCCACCAGCGATATTTCCCCCTGCGATGCGACAGCAATGATTATGAATCCGATGATTTTCAATGGTTTTATACTCATTTGTGATGTTTCAGCAGAGCCTCGCAGCCCAGAGAAGAAATCTGCGATGTCGCTCAGTGTTTTCACTGACCGTGGGAATGAAGGTATCCTCTACCACAGCTGTCACAGCTGTGGCAGAAGTCCAGGATGCTATCCTATTGCTTTCAATGGGGTTGGCGCTGCTGCTGCCAGCTCCATTGAAATCAGTGGTTATGTGGAAACCCCTGCAGCATAATTTTTGGGGAAGGGCTTGAAATATAATCCCTTCCCTGAAAATCATCCCTAGCTGGTTAAAAAAAACGAAAAAAAAATCTTTACTCACCTCTCCGCCGCTCAGACGCGTCCTCCGGCTGGCCTCCCTGCACTGCTGTCCAGTACTTTCAGCAGGTGGGGATTTAAAAATCCCTGCCTCCTGATAGGGCTTTACTGATTGGCTGAGCGCTCAGCCAATCAGCACAGTGGCGGTGGTTGTTTTTTTTTTACCAGCTAGGAATGATTTCAAGGAAGGGCTTATATTTCAAGCCCTTCCCTGAAAATCAATGGCATAGCAATGGGATAGCATCCTGGATTTCTGCCTCAGCTGTGGCAAAGGATTCCTTCATCCCCGCGGGGATCATGGAAACTCCTGCTACAGCTGTGGCAGAAGTCCGTGGTATACTCCTATATGTTTTTTAATGGGGCTAGCAGTGCTGCTGGCCCCATTGAAGACACTGGCGATATCGCAGAGTTTTTCTTGCGCTGCGAATGTTTTCACTCGCTCTCGCAGCGCAAGAAATAAAAACGCCAGTGGGTGTGAGCCCTTATAGTCTCACTCATGTGACAGGACATAGATTGATAAAGTCACAGGCAATCTGCAGGCTCTTGCAAACACTTAACCCTTCACACGCTGCAGCTGTGCAATACACATAACAGAATGATTAGACAGGTTTGCACAGAGCCATCAATTCCGGACTTTTTCCGGTTGGTGCTGGCATGTAATATGCGCCAACACCAAAAAGGCTTGGAGCCAGTTTCCAAAGGTCTTGGTGATCTTCGGCTTCCGATCCGCACCTCGCTCGGCAAAATGTTCTTTATCAGCGGCTACGTGATTGACCGATATCAGCGACCATAAATCAACAGAGTCCCTTTTTTATGTTTCCTACAGTTTATGCCGGTAGGCTCCCGCCTAACGGGGCCACGCCGCTAAACACTGAATCCGCGAACTTTAAACCTTCCGTCGTGGATCTCCCTACCGGTAGGCTCCCCATGCCACCAGTACTGCCCATCGCCAACGCCGGTTCACACCCCTCAGGTGGGCTAGCCTAGCCTGGTGATCCCATGGGCCCCACCGGCCCTCTTTCCTCCAATTTTTTCAATAGGGCCCGCAATGCTTTCTGTCGACGTCCTCTCCTTTGGGTTCTAACCGGGGCCTCTTCCAGCCGCTCCAATACACGAACCCTAGCTGCTCTGCGGAGGTGCTCGTCTCTTGTTGAAGAGGAAGCGGAATAGTCCAACGACAGACGATGATGCACAAACCGGTAAGGCCGAACCCTATGCTTGCTCGGCCCGCCAGCGGTTCCCACCTCGTGAATTCCTGCTAAGTGGCCCTCTGCAGTGGCCCTCCTCGGGCTTGCTGTGCTGCTGTTTCAAACACCCGGCGTGCCGTAGCCGCTCCTTCGTCTGTCACCTACATCATACTGCAATATCCCCCCTGGCCCTCAACCTCCCCTCGCTACACTAAGACTCCCTATCTGAGCAATTGGAAGCCCGCCTGACCCCTATCGTAGCCCTTAGGCACCCTTTTCAACTACGGCTGGAGGCAAGCTGCAGCCACTGAACCTGTCCCTGCTCTTACTACCCTGCCCCCTTGACCTGCTAACAGTCGGCACCTGTCGCTGACACCTGCCTGACCTCTGGTGCGCCGGCTGCTGAAAATGCCAGTTGCCCCACCCCCCTTCCAAATTGTCCCCCTCCCCCTTCTGCAAAAAAGTCTGCCCCCCTTCCTACACTCCTGCCTGCCACAGAAATCCTCCTGTCCCCCCTCTGCCTAATCTCCCCCTGCCTACCCCACCCTGTCTCCCGTGCACTACTGTGGCCACTGAATAGGTACCCGTTCCCCACCCTCTCCATGCTCTCTGGTGACCATTCCCCCCCACCGGGTACCCCCAGCGACCTCCCCTCCCACTGCGGCGGCGTCGCCTTGAGCATGGTGTGCGTGCAGCACCGCGGTGCCATCTTCTCTCCCCACGTGGTGCGATCCCACCGCCGTGCGGCCCTGTACATGGCCACGCTGCTCATCCATCCTGTCCGCTTACAAGCGCCGGACGACGCGCAGCTGAGGGCTCCTGCCACTGAACAGCTCCTGCACCGACCCGCTCCTTCCACTTGGATGCTGCCTTGTATCCAGGGGACCTCTTCTTCCAGCCGGGCTTGGGCTCGAGGGGTTCCTCCTGCGTGACGGCCTCCCTCTCCCAGACCTCCTCTTCTCTCCCCGCAGATTCTGCCGTCGGCACTTCTCCTTTCTCTGCAGCCACCTCCGCTGGTTCTTCTTCTCCCAACTGGCACGCTGACAAGAACTTCTCCAGCCAAGCCATCCCGTCATTCTTCACCGCTGCCCGGATCTGTTCTTGCAGACTCTCCATCTTGGGGCTTCACTCCACGTCCTGGTGTCTTCCAAGCTTCTCCCACAGGTCTGTCCTCTTCACTTTTCCACACGACTCTGCCTCTTCCTGCTCTAGCTCCACCTCTTCCTAGCCCCCCAGTTGTTCTCCTCCTTAACCCTCTCCTGCCTTCTTCCTCCAGTCCCTGGCGGCTTCCTTATGCAGTTTGCTGCCTGCAAAGAGGTACTGCATAGATAAGAACATTCCCTTAAACATCCGCCTCCTCTTAGATAATGCGCCGGGCCTCCCTCCTTCCTGGATGATTTTCTTGCAAATGTGAAGGTTGTTTTCCTGCCACCCAACACTACCTCCCTACTCCAGCCGAGGGACCAGGGGGCCATTGCAACCTTCTCTGTTGCACGTTTCGTCAGGCACTGAAGGCGACTGAGGGAGATTCTGGGATGACATCGCGTAAATTTTGGGAGGACTTCACTATCTATAATGCCATAAAGAACACCGATGCTTCATGGCGTGAACCTACCACGGCCACCATGAATGGGGTTTGGAAGAAACTGTGCCCCATGTTTGTCCATGACTCCCCTGGTTTAGCAAAGCTACAGGCAGAAGAACAAAATGTAGTCGACAACTTAGTGAGCCTCAGCGAGGTAAGGAAAATGTTTCTCTGTGAGCAAAAACCGCAGTTGGCTTCCACCCGTGTGCAGCCAGCCCCATGGAATCATCATTACATTGTCACTCAGCTCTTCCAGGATCCTGAATGCCAGCTGCAGAGTTATAGAAGCATGTATACCACATACAGCGCTGGTCAAACATGGCACTCAGGGCTCCTGGAAAGCTGGGTGACAAGTAGTAAGACCACCATTACAGTTACACTCAGCTGTCCCTGGATCCTGAATGGCAGGTTGACCTAGTGGTATATACTTATTCCTCCTGTAATCCCGCCTCACCGCCCGCTCTGGGGGAGTGCAAAGTATTATTTCCCTATTTCTCTCCTCTAAAACTTAACCCTTTCGTGCCCCACGGTGTACATGGCCGTCATGGGCGTGCAGGGTTTGTATGTAGCGGCAGCGGGAGGGTACCACCTTGTCTTTACCAGCTGACACCCACCTGCAACAACTGTGATCGGTGTGAACGCTGATTCCGCCTGTTAACTCTTTAAATGCTGTTGCCAATTCTGACAGCAACATTCAAAGGCCCCAATTGTTGTTCTGACAGGGCTGCATCCTCTCACCCTCCTTGTTTAACCTATATGCAAAAGTGATCATGCGGACAATGGACCTGGATGAATGGGAACCGGGGTGAGAATAGGTGGCAGAAACATCAACAATCTCCGTTATGCGGATGACACAACTCTGCTGGCAGAAACAGAAGCCGGTCCGCAGCCGCTGATATGGGAGATTAAAGCTGAAGGTGATACAATGGGCCTGAATGTAAAGAAGACGAAAATGATGGCAACTGCAAAAAACGGCCAACGACATCATAGAATCCGTGCGCGGCTCCATCATCCTCGGTGTGAACATTGACCCGGCTGGGGAATCTATGTCAGAGATAAAACGTAGGATGGCGTTGGGGCGAAGGGTGAGGCTAAACATGGATGGAATCTGGAAAAGTAGGGATATCGGCATAGCAACTAAACGCAGGATAGTTCAAACCACCGTTCACCCCAGAGCCATGTATGGATGTGAGAGCGGGACTGCGAGGGTAGCTGATAGAAGGGGAGCGATGATCCCACAGGAGCTGGAAAGGCGGCCATATTGATCACCACCCGGCTCCTCCACATTGAAGTGTAGAAAGCAGCTGGATGCCATTCTTGACAAACCTGACGGATCCGGAGGACTGCAGTAATTACCTTGGGCGCTCTTTACAGCAACTCGTCTGCGTACAACGCGTACAGTGTGTGCGGCGGGCCACATGCAAGCGGCTTTGTGGATGCTGTACGTCTACTGAAAAGAAGTGGAAGATTTAAAGAGACTCGATCAGCCCTCCCTGAGAGCCCCGTCAGGTAGCGCCCGTCACACTCATCGCAGTGATGTGTCTGCTGTGTAGATCTGTGCAGAAGTTTTGGAGAAACTTGCACTTTGTTCCCAGCAGTCAGACCCAGAAGTAGTCCTGCATATTCATAAGCTGCAGCCACGCCCATCCCACCATCCAGCCAATGACTGGCAGCTCTCTCTATGCACAGTAATGGGCAATCATTGGCTGTATGGCGGGGTGGGTGTGGCTAGTTTACAGCTCATGACTATCCAGGACTACTTCCTGCACTCCTCTGTGCTGCCACTTGTAAAATACAGGTTTCTCCAAAACTCCTGCACAGATCCGCCCAGCAAACATATCACTGTAATCTGTGTGACGGGCGCTACCTGATGGTGCCCTCAGTGAGGGCTGCACATAGATGATGACAGAGTCCCTTCGAAGGGCCAGTAACACTGAAGTGGTCAGCTTATACAGGGTTAACCCTTTCCAATCCAATTTGTATCCTGGTTTTCCTAGGGGGCTTACTCTTTTTCTGCTGTTATACATCAGCGCTATCTGCTGGCTAAAGCCAGTACTGCATGAGGTGACACGTTGGATAGGCTCTGACAGCAGAGAGGCTGGAAATATACAGTAAGAGAACCCTGACGGACATCTTCAAACATCGGAGCTGTACAGCCTTAAATCATAATGTCTTCAGACATCAGACAGTGGATTGGAAAGGGTTAATATCAGTCACAGCAATGTGTGTGAATGTCCCCGGAGGCTGCCTGGAGATATGTGACATGTAGTAGTGATCATGGGGTGGGGGGTTTACACTGGCCCTCAGTCATCACATTAGAATAAGCCTGATAACAGGGAGCAATAGCTCTCATTTATCTGTACATATGCCTTGGAGAGACTATCAGCTTTGTGACCATTCAGTAAATTGTATCCCAAGCCTGCTACACCCTACTTACAGCCACCTACCCGCGTGATGACGAGGCGCCCAGGCACTCATTAAATAAGCAGATCATTCCTTTGTAAACTCATACATTTTAATGAGGACAAAGCCGGAGCGGCGGCGGCTCGAGGCACAGCGCACACAGCGTATACAGCGCACACAGCGTACACAGTGATCTGCACACAGCATACACAGCGCACGCAGCGTATACAGCGCACACAGCGCACACATAACCTCCAACATCAATGTAACACTTCAAGTCTCTCTCTTGTGGTCGGCGACCTCCGCAGTCGCACGCCCCCGGTGGGCTCCTGTACGCCACCACACGCAGCCCGCTTTATCTCCGCGTCTCTGCTGACGCTTCAGTTCAGACGTTGCACAACCAGCGAATTGTTGTGTTTTCCTCAGTCTGCACTGCAGGTTGTGGAAGGACATTTCCATCTCTTGAGCTTTCCAGGTGTGAACACCTCCAGTTCCACTCAGGTAGCTGCAGGTAATCAGGCAGAGTCCTTCCTCCAGTCATAATAGGTGGATCTTAATAGGATCAACTCCAAGGTTCCTGGAGATCCCCTTATAAAGTACAATATGGTGGAGTTGCCCAATGGCACGCTCTCCAGACCTCCGGCCATGGTGGAGTTGGCGTCGGCAAGGAACTTTATAGCATTACAGTCCTGGGCAACCAAAGTCCTATGAATGTCACCGTCACATTGACCACCATCTTCTAAAAGGATTTGAAAGAAGACTATGGCGCCAAGTATGAGAAGCCACTTCTTTGCCTTGTCCGTCTCCTGGCGGGGTAGATACTTCCTCACCCGTTCCGGATACAACACCTTTATGGGTTTCCGTTTTCTAAGAGACATCCGCCGGCCGGCCTTTTGAGCTTGCCTGGAGCTGGAGGTGTCGTCTAAGGAAGACTCAACTTGGTCGCTCTTGGTTGACATCTTGCTGTCGCTGCTGTAGAGCTGGTTCATCTCCGAGTGTGGGCACATCATGGTGACCGGACTAGTCAGGCGATGGAGGAGGAGATGCGTCTTAGCTACCTGCTTGGCTTAGACGGCTTTAAATACCATCTTGAAAGGGCGCAGCTCTCGGGAGGAGGAGCAGTCAAACACCTTTAATTTTGGTAAGTGTCAAATTATCATGACGGCTTGGAATCAACGCCAACGTGTTTGTTTATTAGGTAAACATGGATTTCTGTAGCGGTGCCCTCAGGTGGCTTAGGAGGATAATAGCATGCTGCATCTTAGGAATGTCGTCTTATAACTCCCTTTGTCTTCTGGTCACATTCTTCAGATATGACTGCAGGTTTCCCATACTGAGGAGATGGGGCGCTCCGCCAACACATGGGATGGAAAGTTGGGTTGTTGCTACAGAAACAGGACAGATAGCGATATGGAATAATAACTCCGAACAACAAACAGGACTTCTTCACTCTCTCTGCTCACATCTGCATTTGGGTTTTCCTTCTTAAAGGCACACGGAAATGGAAACCCAGCAGTAAATGAATCTGGCGTCTGATGGAAGCGAATGGCACCCGAAGGATCTCTTTAACTAGAATGCGGTCCGCTCGTCTTCTGGTATTTATAGTGCATGCTGCACTATTTCATCTGAGATGCCGGGACGGTATTGTGAGACCCCGATCAGATGCTCCAGTACAGATGCCAACCGAATCTTACAATTAAATGAACATAGATGAGTGGAAGGATGCCCAAATACGGACATCAAACAACTTCCCCTCCTGCCCCTTCCCACGTACACTATGATGATGAGGTATTGAACACACATATAAAGTGATGAAACTTTACATTTTTCCATCCGGTGTTGGCTTCCTTTGGCCTCCATGACTGCAGTCCCCCTCCGCAGCCGCTTCCCACCAGATCCCCATAGATATGTGGGGGAATTTGTTTCCATTCCTAGAGGAGCTTCAGATAGTGATGGGGGGGATGATGGACGTGTTGGGCGCACAGATACGGCGTTTTAGTTCCTCCCACTCGATGGGATTCAGATCTGGACTTTGGGCCAATGGAGGCTGCAGACGTTCTGCTCCTCCACCCTGCGTTCCATATGACGTGGCGCTCGTTCATGTTGGTGGAGACAAGGAGCTATACCAGAGTATTACCACAGGGGAGGTGATGCCACATTGTCCAGGATGTCTCTGTACACATTAGTGTTGGGGGTGGTCTTCACTATATTCAATGGCCGCAGTCCGTCCCAGCAGACTCCCCATGCCATACCAGAACCTCCTCCAAACCTCACTGTTGGGACGATCCGTCACGTAGAAACCGCTCTCCAGACAACCGCCGCACACAAGTGCAGCCATCGGATCGAAAGATGGTGTGCAGCCACTCATCCTTTGTAACCCTTCGTATGCAGTTCCTGACGGATGATTCCAGTGCTAATGGATGTTCCAATGCCCTGTGAGACCTGAGTGAGGGCAGACGATGTGTGTGATGTCTTCACAGCTCCTGCAAGGCTTCGTTGTCCATGTTCTGTCAGTTTACAAGGTCTCCCTGAACGTGACATCCCTGCACACACCAGATGGCTTCCATCTCCCAATAACATGGCCAACAGTGGACTCTGGAAGGTCCAGAAGCTACAATGTCCATGTGTTGGTGACATCCCCCCAGCAGACACCGTTGTTAGCTCTACACCTTGTGACATTCCCCAGCAGACCCTGTTGTCAGCTTTTCACCTGGTGACATCCCCCCACCAGACCCCGTTGTTAGCTCTACATCTGGTGACATCCCCCGCACCAGACCCCATTGTTAGCTCTACACCTGGTGACATCCCCTCCACCAGACCCCGTTGTCAGCTCTACACCTGGTAACATCCCACCACCAGACCCTGCTGTCAGCTTTTCACCTGATGACATCCCACCACCAGACCCCGTTTTCAGCTCTAAACTTGGTGACATCCCACCACCAGATCCCATTGTCAGCTCTACACCTGGTGACATCCCACCACCAGACTCCGTTGTCAGCTCTACACCTGGTGACATCCCCCCACCAGATCCCGTTGTCAGCTCTACACCTGGTGACATCCCCCCACCAGACCCCATTGTTAGCTCTACACCTGGTGACATCCCTCCACCAGACCCCGTTGTCAGCTCTACACCTGGTAACATCCCACCACCAGACCCTGCTGTCAGCTTTTCACCTGATGACATCCCACCACCAGACCCCGTTTTCAGCTCTAAACTTGGTGACATCCCACCACCAGATCCCATTGTCAGCTCTACACCTGGTGACATCCCACCACCAGACTCCGTTGTCAGCTCTACACCTGGTGACATCCCCCCACCAGATCCCGTTGTCAGCTCTACACCTGGTGACATCCCACCACCAGACGCTGTTGTCAGCTCTACACCTGGTGACATCCCCCCACCAGACCCCGTTGTCAGCTCTACACCTGGTGACATCCCCCCACCAGACCCCATTGTCGGCTCTACACCTGGTGACATCCCCCCAGCAGACCCCGTTGTGAGCTCTACACCTTGTGACATCCCCCCACCAGACCCTGTTGTCAGCTCTACACCTGGTGACATCCCACCACCAGACCCCGTTGTCAGCTCTACACCTGGTGTCCTCTGATGGTTTCTGTATTGGGGTCTCCTGTGTGATCCTCTCCTTTCCACCTAATGCTACACATCACCTGATTGCCGGGGGGCCAATACTTCTCTCAGCATAGTGTACATCTATGACTGTGTATAAATAGCTATTTCTTCAACAACTTTTATGATTCATCTTATGATAATGTCACTATCAAGGGATCTAATCCTTCCTGATGGCTCTTCGCACGCTATGGCACACCCATACCTTATTTAATTCTGCATCTTCATGACTAAACAGACGCCACCTCCATTTGTCTCATCACTCGATAACCGTCTTGTGTTGCTAATGGGGCCAGACGGAGCTAATATCCTTATATAACAGAATCACCGACTGGGCTGATCAGGGAAATGCAGTGGATATAGTATATCTTGACCTTAGTAAAGCATTTGACAAAGTATCTCATACCAGACTTATTCATGAAATGACCAAATCTGGGATTGACAAGGCAACTGTTAGGTGGATTCACAACTGTCTGAGTGATCGGACTCAAAGAGTGGTCATAAATGGCTGCACATCCAAGTGGAAGAATGTACCAAGTGGGGAACCACAAGGCTCTGTCCTAGGCCCAGTGTTGGTCAACATTGTTATAAATGATCTGGAGGAGGGAATTGTGGGAAACTGATCAAATGTGCCGACGACACAAAGCTAGGAGGGATAGCTAATACTAGGCAAGAGAGAGAGGATTCAAAAAGATCTAGAAAAGCTTGAACAGTGGTCGGCGACTAACAGAATATACGGCAGAAAGATGCCAGGGGACTGAGGCCTCATGGAATCTGGGGGTGGAAAGGGTTAATGCCTTTAAATAGGAGGTAGATGGTTATGGGTTTGAATTGGGGGTGGGGGGGGGGTTCTAACCAGTTTTTATTAAGTCACTGTAGGGTCAGCTATAATATGAGCAGTCTGCTATAGATCCTGGGGAGGTTCCTGAGAAAACAGAAACCCCGAGGGCTCATTTACATGTATTTAGTTCCAGGCCGTGAATACGCAGTGTTGTATACAAAATCTGGGGCTCCGCGCCGCATGCCAGGCCTGGTCTGCATATTCTTGTGGACGTATTAACTGCATTTTTCACGTGGGCAGAAAGCAGGCGTGTCCCATTGACTTCATGCTTAAATACGCAGGGGATACGCACGTCTCGCACAAATCCCCTGCGCACTCACGCAATCCCATTCATTTATATGAGCCATTTACGCCCATAATACAAGTAGTAGCCGTAAATGCAGGACTGCCGAGAAGTAAGATGGTCCCCACCAATCACACTGCAGATAGGACTGACAGACGAAGGTGCACACAACAAGCCATTGGAGGTGAAGCACCACCCCCGAGTATCCTGGCCAACCTCCAAAACTGCCCCCACTTAGCAAAGCCTCTGACAATACTACTTGATAATGATTGTGTGCATTTTGTCCTCATGACAACCCAGTCACTACGGTGGTCTTCAGGGCAGAAGACATATCACTCGGGGGAGACATATCAAATGCCAGATGTGTATTTTACCTCTGAAAAGCCAATTAGATGCCCTAATTCACTGAGCCCCCCCCCCCCCCAGGCTGCAGACACTCTCCACCCACTTACCTTTTCTTGCCAGTGTACTGATCCACAGGCCACTATCTTTCATGATGCCCCCCATCCTGCAGACTCCCTACAAGACCCCCCTAGCTCACTGACAATGCCCCGGTATATCGACCCCCTGAACCCGCGTGACCCTCCAGCCAATGACTGACCACACATGTAGTGATTGCTGCTGCTTCCCATCAGGCTGCTGATTGCCAGGTGGCATCTGGATCCCCTACTTAACCCCTCAGTGACACGGACTACTTTGGTCCTAAGGACGATTTACGGGGGATTTTCAAAAGCCATTACTTTGTTATTTTTCCATCCCCGCGGCCGGATGAGGGATGATTTTTTTATGTGGCAAACTGCAGTTTTTATTGGCATCAGTTTGGGGTGAATATAATGTATTATATTGTTTTATTAATTTTTTTCTTTGGAGGACGAAGAAAAAACCAATTCTGTGGTTGTTTTTTGGGCTATTTTTCACAGCGCTGATCCTGCAGCATGAATGACAGGATACATTTTCTCTTCGGGTCGGTATGCTGACAACAAGGATAATATTTGTTTTTAGGTTTTTCCACCTTTGCACATTTTCTTGGAAGGCAAAATGAATAAAAAAAAGCATGTTGGTTGTGTTTTTTAGCTTTTCTTTTTTACAGCATTTGCCATGCAGAGCAAAGAGTGTGTTCAATCTTATTGTACGAGTCATTGTGGATGTGATGGCATTACTGTTGTACCTTGTCACCACCGGAAGCTTAGATGGAGAAATGCCCCTGTCGCGCCCCTAGCTGCTGATTGGCTGCATTGTTGTCCGGGTGGAAGATAATTTTTCGGGTGGGGAAGATACACCTTGCCGCCACCGTTGCCAACACTGTCCTCCCCCATGCTGTAGCGCTGAGATGCAGCCGCTGACTGCTACTCCGCTCCCCATCTGCCTCTAAGCAGTGGCGCCGGTGCCAGCTGCTGAAGGGAGAGGAGGCAAGGGAGCAGAGTAGCCGTCAGCAGGCGCATCCCGACGCTGTAGGCTGGCAGCCCTGTCACTCTCTGCTCACCGCTGTCTTCCTCAAGCCCTCCATGATCCGTTCCTCCATGGTACAGCTGCCGACAGTGAGGTAGGGAGTGCGACGGCCACACTGACAGCGGGGACGGGAGCAAGCAGAACAGCGAGGGATCTCCTGCCTCAAAATCTGTAGATGGGAGGCAATCACTCACTTCCACGCCGGGGAGGCGGAGGACCACAGCACATTGCCGATAGGATAGCAGGGGCGGCACAGATACCCAAATACCAGAGCAGCGGTGACAGCCAATCACAAGCTAGGGGTGTAGTGGCCTAGAACACCATCCTGACCCCCTCCATAAATGTCATACATGTTTGTCCTATGTAGATGCACTGTGCAAACCTGTCCTGCAATATCCAGTGCGTGTGTTGCACAGCTGCGGCGCTTGAGAGGTTAACTTCACTTAAATCATTGCCTGCCTGTAAATGTATCAGTTTGTCATGTCGTGTGGTGTGAGTGAAGTGATAAATGGGAGAGATTGAGAGCGGGAAAGGAGTTCCATCTTGTCTGCTACAGAGTGCTAACGCAGAGCCGTATGGTTGCACCTCCAGCTTCCATGTAGGTGAAGATGGAGGAAGAGGAGCGACATCCCATAGAGACTGGAGTGTGGGTGTGAGAGGAGTGAGTCCCACCATCAGAAAGAGAGAGCCCTACGAACAGTTCTAAACAGGTACCAGTTCACACTACAGGCTTTTCCTGTGTGGCTGTCCGTTAGGATCACCGTACAGAGGTACTTTATTGTGTGATACCCTCTCGTCTGCCGTGCGGGGTGTGTATTGGTTAAGCCTTCTTTAATAATTGTCTGCCAGAGTCTGCTTAGTGACCACTACTCACCTTTCTCCTCTGGAGTGCCCCCAGTCTAGGTCCGGTGCCGTACAGATAACGTGGCTGTAGGGCCGTATTCATCCTGTATATCCTCCCAACCTCTGAGCTATAGCCTGTTACTGTTTACAGTGAATTGTACCTGCATTACCTGTGATGGCAAGTTATTATTCTTTAGTAAAGTTATACAGGGCCCTAACTGTTCCTGGGGACCCGGGGTACTATACACAAGTCTCCGTGTTCATTTCTCCACCACATAGCATACCGGTGTGTGGGAACAGTGGCGTCACGAGTGATCTGTACTACTACTCCCCCCATCCCGTTTATTGGCATTCCCTATCCTATGGGTGTCGAAGCTGGCCTGAAATCCTGCTCTGGCCTTGGCTGCGTGTTATCCCTCTGGGGACCAGAGCCTGGTAAGTGCCGCTGTGATGAGACAGCACCTATCCCTCCCACACGTTAGCCAGGTGCTTAGGCCCCCCCACCCGGGGTGTTGCAGGGGCGTCACCTGCTTGTCAACCCCATTGTATTATGCCTCCACCACTAACTTCCGGTGGTGACATAATACAATAGTACCCGTGATGATGCCAAACGTGGTATTTTTATTTCTTTTTTGTAACAGAGAGGGGAAAGTATGCAAAACAGGGTTTTTAACAGTTTTTAAAGTTTTTTTCATAATTTTTTTTAAACTATTTCTATTTTTTATATTTTTATGTCCCTGTAGGAGACTTGAGCCTGCTGTGATAACATTGATAATACACTACAGTACTTCTGTAGATTTCTCGCTAATTATAGCAATCACAGGCCATGGCAGAACTGGATGCCATTGTCTGGTATCTGGTGGCCAGGCAATGCATTGACCCTCCACGATGACGTTGTAGAGGGAGCTCCCTCCCTCTGTGGACCCTTTACATGCCACAATCAACCTTGATCCCGCTGTGGATGGCGCCGACTGAGCTTCTGAACCTCTGCCATCCATAGAGCATAAATGTATACCCATTGGCGGGAGCTGCTTCCCACCCAGGGTGTGCATGTACCCCATGGGCCGGGAAAGGGGAACAGTTAAGGCGTCCCAGACATCAGCAGGTGGTTGTGGCGGAGGCCCGCAGAGAGTGCAGGCATCCTACAGGTTGGTCAAACAAGTCAGCTCCATAATGACACTCGTTTATCAATCAGGACTCTGGGAAAGTTGAGTAACAGTTGGAGCTCTGATAGTGGCGCTGTCGGTGGTCACCCAGCTTTCCCGGTTTTTCCTGACACGATGAAACGCCTCCAGCAGCCGCTGTCAGTCACATCCGTGTGCGTGTCACCTGTAGACTGACATGGGCGGGTATAATTAACGAGCCGCCGGCCTGTACTTGGGAGGATGCACAGGGAAGCCGCGGAGTCACCTGGGTTTTCCCCGTGTTTCATACGCCCTAACGGCGACATGTCTGACACCCCTGCCAGGCATCCCGTCAAGTCAGCATCCGATCCGCATCCAGAAGTGTCACGTTCATCCCTTCAGCAACACTCCCCGGCGTGACGCAGATTCCCCTCACACAGATTAGCGCATTCTATCAGACGAACGCATGAGCGCATCCACCGCTACTGGGAGGACAAATCCGTGGCGGAGCTCCGGGGTGACGCTGCGCCGATTTCTACCAAGGATTTCCACTGAAAGGGCCACAAAAACGGAGGCGTTGATTTTCCACACATGAATGTTCATTCACGTTAAGGTCACGCTCACACGGTGGACTTCACCATAGATACACGCCGCGCGAACTCCGCCTCTAAGTTCACGTCAAACTCCGACGCTTCTTGATGCGTTTTTTCACGTGGATTCGCATGCGGAATTTGCATAGTCAATGGGCGAAATCCGTCTGAAAAAAACGTGTCAACATCCGCAGCTTTTCACTTCTTGATGCGCTTTTCCAGTTTCGCGTTCGTGTTTTTCCCTTTGACGGGGTAAATTCTGCCTGCGGATCCAAGGGAACAACGCATCCAAAAGACGCAGATTTCAGAGGTGGGCGTTGTCCTCAGTGCGGCCCGCCGCCGCGTTAATAGACTCCTCCGGTGACAACTTTACTCGCCGTCATCACGTCCCTGAATGGCGAATCCTTTGCCAGTTCTCCTCTGACATCTACAACACGAGGCGGATGACAGGCCGCCGGCGACTATCCGAAAAACTGGATGTCTAGCTCTGGGTTATGTGACACCATGACTGTACCGGTACTGAAACTACAACTCCCAGCATGCCCAGAGGAACAAGGCCGCAGACACTGTCACTTTTATTGCGCTCACTTATACTATGTAACTCTGCGGTTTGTTATTTAGTAGCAGCGTGTTTATTTTCTAAAGCAAGTGTGACGCGGCGGCGCGGATGCGCTTCAGGGCACCATAGCGCCTGTCCGTGCCGCGAATCACAGCGGCGGAAGCCCGTTTAATAACTGGGAAATTTCTCTTATTGCACAAGTTATTTATTTAAGGAAATTGTTTCTTCTCTGAGCGCGACATGAGGCTGAACGCTGCCGCCTGCTGGAGGTGAGGGGAACTACAGACTACAGTACAGACAGCCGACGGGTGTGCCCATGTCACCCTTCTTGCCCCTGTCACTGTGGCGGCCCCAGGCAGACGATGCAGCGCACGTAGTGGCTTCTGAAGAATGCAGACTGCAGTCATGTTCCAATGTACCGCTCGCTGGCGTGGAGAATCGCTGAGGACCCCAGGCTGCAACCAGAGAGAAGACGTCATACTGTGACACGCTCGCAGCAGGGGAACTGCACTGCAAGCGACTGCCTGAGAGCTCGTTCCCCCCTTGGCCTATAAGAGGCTCTCGGAGGCTCCTTGTGTGTAGTGACCTCTTCTTCCGCTTGTAGAGCTTGTTGGCCACTAGACGCAGAGAAGAGATTTCACCCCGTTACCAGAGGGGGGCGCATTATTGGGATGTGAGAAGCTGGATGGTCGTATCCATGAATTGTCCCCCACCGGCTGATCTGACCAGTGGATGGGGGCACACAAGGTGACCGGGCTCAGGACGCCCCCTACAGACCACCAGTAGAGAGGAGCGTCTGAGCAGACTGTTAGGGGGTGTAGGGACCAGTGGATGAGGGCACACAAGGTGACTGGGCTCAGGACACCCCCTACAGACCACCAGTAGAGAGGAGCATCTGACCAGACTGTTAGGGGGTGTAGGGACCAGTGGATGGGGGCATACAAAATGACCAGGCTCAGGACGCCCCCTACAGACCACCAGTTGAGAGGAGCGTCTGACCAGACTGTTAGGGGGTATAGGGACCAGTGGATGTGTGAGGGTACACAAGGTGACCGGGCTCAGGATGCCCCCTGCAGACCACCAGTTGAGAGGAGCGTCTGACCAGACTGTTAGGGGGTGTAGGGACCAGTGGATGTGTGAGGGCACACGAGGCGACCGGGCTCAGGACGCCCCCTACAGACCACCAGTAGAGAGGAGCATCTGACCAGACTGTTAGGGGGTGTTGGGACCAGTGGATGTGTGAGGGCACACGAAGCGACCGGGCTCAGGACGCCCCCCTACAGATCACCAGTTGAGAGGTGCGTCTAACCAGACTGTTAGGGGGTGTTGGGACAGTGGATGCGGGCACACAAGATGACCGGGCTCAGGACACCCCATACAGTCCACAAGCAGAGAGAAGTGTCTGACCAGACTGTTAGGGAGTGTTGGGACCAGTGGATGGGGGCACACGAGGTGACCGGGCTCAGGACGCCCCGATAGACCACCAGTAGAGAGGAGCGTCAGACCAGACTGTTAGGGGGTGTTGGGACCAGTGGATGTGTGAGGGCACACGAGGTGACCGGGCTCAGGACGCCCCCGACAGACCACCAGTAGAGAGGATCATCTGAGCAGACTGTTAGGGGGTGTTAGGACCAGTGGATGTGTGAGGGCACACAAGGTGACCGGGCTCAGGACGCCCCCTACAGACCACCAGTAGAGAGGAGCGTCTGACCAGACTATTAGGGGGTGTAGGGACCAGTGGATGTGTGAGGGCACACAAGGTGACCGGACTCAGGACCCTTCACAGACCACCAGTAGAGAGGAGTGTCTGATCAGACTATTAGGGGGTGTTGGAACCAGGGGATCTGTGAGGGCACACAAGTTGACCGGGCTCAGGGTGCCCCCTACAGACCACCAGTAGAGAGGAGCGTCTGACCAGACTGTTAGGGGGTGTTGGGACCAGTGGATGGGGGCACACAAGGTGACCGGGCTCAGGACGCCCCCTACAGACCACCAGTAGAGAGGAGAGTCTGACCAGACTGTTGGGACCAGTGGATGAGGACACAAAAGGTGACCGAGCTCAGGACCCCCTGACAGACGATCAGTAGAGAGGAGCGTCTGACCAGACTGTTTGGAGGTGTTGGGACCAGTGGATGTGTGAAAACACATAAGGTGACCGGGCTCAGGACGCCCCCTACAGACCACCAGTAGAGAGGAGCGTATGTGCAGACTGTTAGGAGGTGTTGGGACCAGTGGATGGGGGCACACAAGGTGACCGGGCTCAGGACGCCCCCTACAGACCACCAGTAGAGAGGAGCGTATGTCCAGACTGTTAGGTTGTGTTGGGACCAGTGGATGGGGGCACACAAGGTAACCGGGCTCAGGACGCCCCCTACAGACCACCAGTAGAGAGGAGCATCTGACCAGACTGTTAGGAGGTGTTAGGACCAGTGGATGGGGGCACAGAAGGTGACTGGGCTCAGGACGCCCCCTACAGACCACCAGTAGAGAGGAGCGTGTGAGCAGACTGTTGGGAGGTGTTGGGACCAGTGGATTGGGGCACACAAGGTGACCGGGCTCAGGACGCCCCCTACAGACCACCAGTAGAGAGGAGTGCCTGATCGTCCAACAAGCACCAGTAGCCCTAACTGTTTCATTGTCCGCCATCCAGAGAAAGGGGGCGCCATCGTTACACCCCTGTGTATTTTTGATGCATTTCCAGGCACTTGGCTCAAGGACATTTGGTCTCCCGGCTTCCTTTACATGTTCGGCCTTTGACACCCACTGTCATGCCCATTTACAGTGTGTCAGAATCAATGAAACCAGACGCTACAGAGGGGAACCGGGTGTCTTCAGCAATGAGTCCAGGTTTAGTTTGGGTGCTGACGAAGGCCGTTATCGTGTCTGGAGACCTCGGGGTCAGTGCCTCAATCCTGCCCCCTGCTTGTGTGATGGTCTGGGGGGTCATCACATACGACAGTCGGTCCCCCCTAGTGGTGGTACGAGGGACAATGACAGCTCAGCGATATCTTCAGGACATCCTGCAGCCACATGTGTTCCTCTCATGGCGGCTTCCAGCAGGATAATGCTCGGCCGCACACACAAGGGGTCCCAGGAGCCCCCACAACACTGTCACACTTCTGTGGCTGCCCGGTCACCAGATTTATCACCAATAGGACATGTATGGGACCATCTGGGACGCCAACCTCCACGGCCTACGGGTTTACACGATCTAGAGGCTCAGTTACACGAATGTGGAGCGATTTACCACAGATTACCATACAGAACCTCTATACCCCCATACCCGGCTGTATCACATCATGTATCCAAGCTACAGGCGGTACAACAGGGTACTAGAGCCTCCATTCCGTCCGTATCACATCTTTTATCCAAGCTAGTGTCAGTTTTACTGACAATGAGTGTACATATATATATCTCCTTCTGGGGGAGGGACTGGTTTTACAGTGAAGGTAGTCGGTGACTACACATGTATAAGGTGACCAGTAGAGATGAGCGAACGTACTCGTTTCGAGTAATTATTTGATCGAGCACCGCGATTTTCGAGTACTTCCGTACTCGGGTGAAAAGATTTGGGGGGCGCCGGGGGAAGGCGTGGCGGAGCGGGGGGTAGCAGCGGGGAACAGGGGGGAGCCCTCTCTCTCTCCCTCTCCCCCCCACTTCCCGCTGCAACCCCCCACTCACCCACGGCGTCCCCCGAATCTTTTCGCCCGAGTACGGAAGTACTCAAAAATCGCGGTGCTCGGGCGAAAAAGGGGCATGGCCGAGTACGCTCGCTCATCTCTAGTGACCAGACATCCTAATATAGGTGGGACAGTCCCGCCGGGACCCCGGTATTGCAGATGGGATCAGCAGCACTCAATCGTACCCTATCTAGGTGAGGGGATGAGAGCCACAAAAACTGGAGTCTGAGCCTGGTGACGTCTGGCCACCATTAAAGTGATTACCAGGCGAGGTGCCGCAGCTCCCTGCTCGCTAATCACACTGCAGCGCCGCGGACTGGATGCACACACTGACGACAGTGTGTGCACCCGGAATCCTCCTCCCCTCCCCTCTTTGGTTCCGCAGGAGAGGAGAGCAGAGGGGAGGAGAGCTGTTGCAGGTGCACAGACTTCCGTCCGTCAGCAGCAGCGCTGAGAGGATCGTCTGCGCTGTGAAGACAAGGAGGAGGGTAAGTATATATAGGTAAGTATACATGGGGGTCCCTATTGCTAGCCTGGTATAGGGGACACTATGACTACTGAGGCCAATAGCTGCACGTGGCAGCGAACCTCGAGCTGACGTAGGGTGTGTTTACACGTGGCGGAGCTGCTGCAGAATGTCCGCTGCTAAAAAAAAAAGTAGCATTAGTGTGGATTGTGACTAGAAGTCAGCTGCAGATACGCAGCAGCGCCCCCGCACCTCTGAGGGCTCCCGCTGTCAGCGCTCCCCGACTTCCCGTTCCCAGCAGCCTGGTCAGGTGCGGCACTACAGGCCAATGGGAACTGGAAGCTGAGGAGCGCTGACAGCGGGAGCCCTTGGGGGAGGTGAGGAGGAGCGCCGCATGGTGTGACATCAGCTGCGGGCACCAATGGGGCGGATTGTGACTGTTATCTGGTTATATAATTATTATTATTATTTGCTTCCTGTATATCTTATAATGACGGAGGTGAAATCATACATTGCCATAAACCCCGCCCCTGACCACACCCCTTATCCTACCCCTGACAACACCACTTGTCCTACCTCTGACCACACCCCTTGTCCAACCCCTGACTACACATTTATCTCGCCCCTGACCACACCCCTTGTCCTACCCCTGACTACACCTTTGTCCTACCCCTGATGCACCCTCTGCCCCGCCCTGACCACACCCCTCTGTCCTGCCCCTGATGTACCCTCTGCCCTGCCCCTGACCACACCCCTCTGTCCTGCCCCTGACGCACCCTCGGTCCCCCCCCTGACCACACCCCCTCCGTCCTGCCCCTGACGCACCCTCTGCCCCGCCCCTGACCACACCCCCTCTGTCCTGCCCCTGATGTACCCTCCGCCCCGCCCCTGACCACACCCCCTCTGTCCTGCCCCTGACGCACCCTCGGTCCCCCCCCCTGACCACACCCCCTCCGTCCTGCCCCTGACGCACCCTCCGCCCCGCCCCTGACCACACCCCTCTGCCCGCTTTGACTCTGGGACAATCTGGTCACCTGACATGTATCATCTGTATTTACTGCACATTTTCGCTGCCATTGACTTGAGATATTTCAGTCTGTGGTACGGAGCTGCTGCGCCCCCTGCTGACCCCCTCGGGTTCTGTTCCCTCCCGCTACACGTGTGATATGTGATATTTACACCCATGTGACTGAGCCCTTTAGGGCAGATTAGTGTCAGTGTTGGGATCCAAACTGAAATCCTCCCCGCCGGGTTCTTTGCACCAGTACCATGTAGGGTGAAATCCCCCGCGGCCGTCCCCGGTCCGGGCCTCACCCAGCTCTCCCAGACTCTGAACGGCAAATCTGCGGCTGTATACAGAGCTGCACCCCTGACTGCAAGAACGGTACCAACCCCTGTGAGATGTGTAATGGCGGCCATATTGGCAGTCACCCAGCTCTCCCAGGCCTTGGAGCCGGCGGGGCTCCGCATCTGATGGGGTCTCCGGCGGTGGCCTCCGCGCTCCATTGCTTTCTCTACAATCAGCACAGACAAGACGAATTATCAAATTGTTCTCCGTGTGTGACTGACGCGCTCGCTGTAATGCCTGCGCCGCGCCTACCAACAGACATGCAGATACTTACCTCACCGCACAAAGGTTACCACAGTCCTGTCTGATGACGTCACCGCCACGACGCACGGACGCCACCGAGCTGCACGTCAGACGCCGTCATGTAGGGCACATGCGCCAGCTGTTATGTGCGGTGTAATGCGGTTATTTGTGCACGCCGTGCGGCCCGAAAACCCCCAATCTGACCGCCGTTACGGGATTTTACATTATCGCCACGTTGTTCCCCAAAATCCGATCTCCTTCAGCGAGCGCGTCCGATCGCGGTCCGTAAAAACAAGGATGGCTCCTAACCCGCCTTCCTGTACCGCATCCGCTATATGTCTCCGTTTGTCACTTGCGGTATTATCAGGGTGCGCTCTGTTTGTTGCATTGACTTCGGCCCAGAATTCGGCATCTTGGATCCCTTCCGCACGGACCGGGGGTCTGTTAACCCTTTACCACCCCAGGACATAAACTTACGTCCGGGCTGGGAAGGGGTTCCCGTGAAGGCACGTACAACTACGCCCTACGGATGGTGCAGGCCCAGAACTGTTACTGACAGGCGTCCGCCTGCTGCAACAGCGGGGATCTGTGAGAACACTAATCCTCGCTGTTAACCCCTTACATGCTGCAATCAATGTGAATCATAGCATGACAAGGAGCATCATCCTTCTGTGACATCACCGGCCCCCCGCTATTATATGGCAGCGTGCCAGTGGGTTGCCATGGCAATCAGACACTAAACGGTGGCGTCGGGGTCTGCCATGACCCATGATCGCTATGATTAGTGGTAATGCATTGTATTATAGAAGTACTGCAATGTATTATCAGAGCGATCTTAGGGTCGCAGGTTCAAGTCCTTTACAGGGACATAAAGGCCGGCTGCACACCGGCGGATTTGCATTGCAGAATCAAGAGTGGGCGTCCGCGGCAAATACCGCCCGTAGCACGCTGTGGCAAAACGCAATTTACTCTACACGCGTGGAAATCGATTGCAATTATCTGCTCGCGGAGGAGAAATCGCAGGATGCTGTGATTCAGTGCGGCTTCCATTGATGTCCTGATCATAACGGAAAGGTCACGGGGTCATCGCCTAGTGGCGCTGCGGCATAATCTGTACTGCGCAGGTCACCGGCGCATCCGCCAGAACATCCACGGTACAGATTATGAAGACTGCGGACAGGTACGCGGGGTCACTGGCCGGGCACAGGGTCTGATTCCGCTGCGGGGTCCGACCCGGCCGTGTGCAGGCGGCCAAAAACTGTTAAAAAAACTAGAAAAAACACCATTTTTGTGCATTTTCCCCCTTTGTTTAAAAATGTTAAAACCCCCCGTTTGGTATCTATAGCGACCCGTACAATAAACTGAGGGCACTATTCATCCTGCGCGGCAAAAGAAAATGCAAACGTGCTTTCTAAGATCACTTTACCTCTCAAAAAGCCGTCCGTAACCCAAGTGGTACCAATAAAAACCCCAGCGGCGCCCGCGGCGCCAAATGTGGAGAGATGACAACTATGGCTCCTGAAAAGGGGAGATGAAAATCCCCTAAATTACCCTAAAAGCTCCAAAAACGAAGCAAAATCCAAAACTCGTCCCATAATCTGGAAAGGAATGAAGATAGGAAATGAACTGCCAGTCCGTCCCGCTGGCGCCGCAGCTGACTCGGTGGGCGCCGGGTAAAGCAGGGATGAGAGGGAATGCAAGGGTCATAAACGTCTGATAGTCCGGCACGGTGGTGGATCGGGTCATGCTGGATTAGTGGACTTCACCGGAGAGAAGCAGAGAAACCTCTGAGTCACTTCCCCATCGTCCTGACCGGGTCCGCCAATCGGTTGCCCCTTAACGCCCTGCTTCCGATGTGCCAATAACGACTTCCCGCGGTCGGCGCTCGCTGGGTTAATATTTACCCCAAATCCTGTTTTTGTTATTTACCGTCATTGTTGGCAGCCAGTAAATTCCATCTGCTTTTACACAATCCGGCGCAGAGCGGAGCGAGCAGCCGCCGCCGGATCCCCGCGTGTAAACAGACGAGCGTCCGGACCTATAAATAGTACAGAGTAATCCGCCATCACACAATGGGGTCACTGCTCCTTTAAGGAGGCCACCCAGCTTTCCTGCCTGCTTATGTAATAATGTATGACCGCCGGAGCTCCGCTGCGCTAAATGACTCCCAGCGCCTCTGTATATAAAGTGCGCTTGCATCTATCCTGCAGGGTACAATGTTATTATGTGGCCCACTGCCCCCTATATAGGGGTACCAAATGTAACCCCACGCCGATAAGGGGCGCAACAACCAATGAGGCGGCTGGAAAACATTCTCATCCGAGGTCAATGCATAACATCTGTACACTCACTGCACCCCCTATATAAGCACAACCTCCCCATATACATCTGTACACTCACTGCACCCCCTATATAAGCATCACCACCCTATATACATCTGTACACTCACTGCACCCCCTATATAAGCATCAACCCCCTATATACATCTGTACACTCACTGCACCCCCTATATAAGCATCACCACCCTATATACATCTGTACACTCACTGCACCCCCTATATAAGCATCACCTCCCCATATACATCTGTACACTCACTGCACCCCCTATATAAGCATCACCACCCTATATACATCTGTACACTCACTGCACCCCCTATATAAGCATCAACCCCCTATATACATCTGTACACTCACTGCACCCCCTATATAAGCACCACCTCCCCATATACATCTGTACACTCACTGCACCCCCTATATAAGCACCACCTCCCCATATACATCTGTACACTCACTGCACCCCCTATATAAGCATCACCACCCTATATACATCTGTACAGACACTGCACCCCCTATATAAGCACCACCACCCCATATACATCTGTACACTCACTGCACCCCCTATATAAGCACCACCGCCCCATATACATCTGTACACTCACTGCACCCCCTATATAAGCACCACCGCCCCATATACATCTGTACAGACACTGCACCCCCTATATAAGCACCACCACCCTATATACATCTGTACACTCACTGCACCCCCCTGTATAAGCATCACCTCCCCATATACATCTGTAAACTCACTGCGCCCCCTGTATAAGCATCAACACCCTATATACATCTGTACACTCACTGCACCCCCCTGTATAAGCATCACCTCCCCATATACATCTGTACACTCACTGCACCCCCTATATAAGCACCACCACCCCATATACATCTGTACACTCACTGCACCCCCTATATAAGCACCACCTCCCCATATACATCTGTACACTCACTGCACCCCCCTGTATAAGCATCACCACCCTATATACATCTGTACACTCACTGCACCCCCCTGTATAAGCATCACCACCCTATATACATCTGTACACTCACTGCACCCCATATATAAGCATCACCACCCCATATACATCTGTACACTCACTGCACCCCCTATATAAGCATCACCACCCTATATACATCTGTACACTCACTGCACCCCCTATATAAGCATCACCTCCACATATACATCTGTACACTCACTGCACCCCCTATATAAGCATCACCACCCTATATACATCTGTACACTCACTGCACCCCCCTGTATAAGCATCACCACCCTATATACATCTGTACACACACTGCACCCCATATATAAGCATCACCTCCCCATATACATCTGTACACTCACTGCACCCCCTATATAAGCACCACCGCCCCATATACATCTGTACACACACTGCACCCCCCTGTATAAGCATCACCGCCCCATATACATCTGTACACACACTGCACCCCATATATAAGCACCACCTCCCCATATACATCTGTACACTCACTGCACCCCCCTGTATAAGCATCACCACCCCATATACATCTGTACACTCACTGCACCCCCTATATAAGCACCACCTCCCCATATACATCTGTACACTCACTGCACCCCCTATATAAGCACCACCTCCCCATATACATCTGTAAACCCACTGCGCCCCCCTGTATAAGCATCAACACCCTATATACATCTGTACACTCACTGCACCCCCCTGTATAATCATCACCACCCTATATACATCTGTACACTCACTGCGCCCCATATATAAGCATCACCACCCTATATACATCTGTACACTCACTGCACCCCCTATATAAGCATCACCACCCTATATACATCTGTACACTCACTGCACCCCCCTGTATAAGCATCACCACCCTATATACATCTGTACACTCACTGCACCCCCTATATAAGCACCACCGCCCCATATACATCTGTACACACACTGCACCCCCCTGTATAAGCATCACCACCCTATATACATCTGTACAGACACTGCACCCCCTATATAAGCACCACCACCCCATATACATCTGTACACTCACTGCACCCCCTGTATAAGCATCACCACCCTATATACATCTGTACACTCACTGCACCCCCTATATAAGCATCACCACCCCATATACATCTGTACACTCACTGCACCCCCTATATAAGCACCACCGCCCCATATACATCTGTACAGACACTGCACCCCCCTGTATAAGCATCACCACCCTATATACATCTGTACAGACACTGCACCCCATATATAAGCATCACCACCCTATATACATCTGTACACTCACTGCACCCCCTATATAAGCATCACCACCCTATATACATCTGTACACTCACTGCACCCCCTGTATAAGCATCACCACCCTATATACATCTGTACAGACACTGCACCCCATATATAAGCATCACCACCCCATATACATCTGTACACTCACTGCACCCCCTATATAAGCACCACCACCCTATATACATCTGTACACTCACTGCACCCCCTATATAAGCACCACCACCCTATATACATCTGTACACTAACTGCACCCCCTGTATAAGCACCACCTCCCCATATACATCTGTACACTCACTGCACCCCCTACATAAGCACCACCACTATATATACATCTGTACAGACACTGCACCCCCTATATAAGCACCACCACCCCATATACATCTGTACACTCACTGCACCCCCTATATAAGCACCACCTCCCCATATACATCTGTACACTCACTGCACCCCCTATATAAGCATCACCACCCTATATACATCTGTACACTCACTGCACCCCCTATATAAGCACCACCTCCCCATATACATCTGTACACTCACTGCACCCCCTATATAAGCACCACCTCCCCATATACATCTGTACACTCACTGCACCCCCTATATAAGCATCACCACCCTATATACATCTGTACACTCACTGCACCCCCTGTATAAGCACCACCACCCCATATACATCTGTACACTAACTGCACCCCCTATATAAGCACCACCTCCCCATATACATCTGTACACACACTGCACCCCCCTGCGTAAGCACCACCACTATATATACATCTGTACACATACTGCACCCCTATATAAGCATCACCACCCCATATACATCTGTACACTCACTGCACCCCCTATGTAAGCACCACCGCCCCATATACATCTGTACAGACACTGCACCCCCTATATAAGCACCACCACCCCATATACATCTGTACAGACACTGCACCCCCTATATAAGCATCACCACCCCATATACATCTGTACACTCACTGCACCCCCTATATAAGCACCACCACTCCATATACATCTGTAAACTCACTGCGCCCCCCTGTATAAGCATCAACACCCTATATACATCTGTACACTCACTGCACCCCCCTGTATAAGCATCACCACCCCATTAACATCTGTACACACATTGCACCCCATATATAAGCATCACCACCCTATATACATCTGTACACTCACTGCACCCCCTATATAAGCATCACCACCCTATATACATCTGTACACTCACTGCACCCCCCTGTATAAGCATCACCACCCTATATACATCTGTACACTCACTGCACCCCAGATATAAGCACCACCACCCCATATACATCTGTACACACACTGCACCCCCCTGCGTAAGCACCACCACTATATATACATCTGTACACACACTGCACCCCCTATATAAGCATCACCACCCCATATACATCTGTACACTCACTGCACCCCCTATATAAGCACCACCGCCCCATATACATCTGTACACACACTGCACCCCCCTGTATAAGCATCACCACCCTATATACATCTGTACAGACACTGCACCCCATATATAAGCACCACCACCCCATATACATCTGTACACACACTGCACCCCCTATATAAGCATCACCACCCCATATACATCTGTACACTCACTGCACCCCCTATATAAGCACCACCGCCCCATATACATCTGTACACACACTGCACCCCCCTGTATCAGCATCACCACCCTATATACATCTGTACAGACACTGCACCCCACATATAAGCACCACCACCCCATATACATCTGTACACTCACTGCACCGCCCTGTATAAGCATCACCACCCTATATACATCTGTACACTCACTGCACCCCCTATATAAGCATCACCACCCCATATACATCTGTACACTCACTGCACCCCCTATATAAGCACCACCGCCCCATATACATCTGTACACACACTGCACCCCCCTGTATAAGCATCACCACCCTATATACATCTGTACAGACACTGCACCCCATATATAAGCATCACCACCCTATATACATCTGTACACTCACTGCACCCCCTATATAAGCATCACCACCCTATATACATCTGTACACTCCCTGCACCCCCCTGTATAAGCATCACCACCCTATATACATCTGTACACTCACTGCACCCCCTGTATAAGCATCAACACCCTATATACATCTGTACACTCACTGCACCCCCCTGTATAAGCATCACCACCCTATATACATCTGTACAGACACTGCACCCCATATATAAGCATCACCACCCCATATACATCTGTACACTCACTGCACCCCCTATATAAGCACCACCACCCTATATACATCTGTACACTCACTGCACCCCCTGTATAAGCACCACCTCCCCATATACATCTGTACAGACACTGCACCCCCTATATAAGCACCACCACCCCATATACATCTGTACACTCACTGCACCCCCTATATAAGCACCACCTCCCCATATACATCTGTACACTCACTGCACCCCCTATATAAGCACCACCACCCCATATACATCTGTACACTCACTGCACCCCCTATATAAGCATCACCACCCCATATACATCTGTACAGACACTGCACCCCCTATATAAGCATCACCACCCCATATACATCTGTACACTCACTGCACCCCCTATATAAGCACCACCGCCCCATATACATCTGTACAGACACTGCACCCCCTATATAAGCACCACCACCCCATATACATCTGTACAGACACTGCATCCCTATATAAGCATCACCAACCCATATACATCTGTACACTCACTGCACCCCCTATATAAGCACCACCACCCCATATACATCTGTACACACACTGCACCCCCCTGCATAAGCACCACCACTATATATACATCTGTACACACACTGCACCCCCTATATAAGCATCACCAACCCATATACATCTGTACACACACTGCACCCCCCTGCGTAAGCACCACCACTATATATACATCTGCACACATACTGCACCCCCTATATAAGCATCACCACCCCATATACATCTGTACAAACACTGCACCCCCTATATAAGCACCACCAACCCATATAATAATAATAATAATAATAATAAACTTTATTTGTATAGCGCCAACATATTCCGCAGCGCTTACATAGACGGGGAATACAGAAAGACAAAATACAAACATTACAGAACCGCGGTTACATAGTAATCAATTGATGGAAACAATAGGGGTGAGGGTCCTGCTCCAACGAGCTTACATACTCCAAGTAATGGGGTGATACAGAGGGTAAAGGGAATATACATATACATCTGTACACTCACTGCACCCCCTATATAAGCACCACCGCCCCATATACATCTGTACACTCACTGCGCCCCCTGTATAAGCATCACCACCCCATATATATCTGTACACTCACTGCACCCCCTATATAAGCATCACCTCCCCATATACATCTGTACACTCACTGCGCCCCCTATATAAGCACCACCGCCCCATATACATCTGTACACACACTGCACCCCCCTGTATAAGCATCACCACCCTATATACATCTGTACACACACTGCACCCCCCTGTATAAGCATCACCACCCCATATACATCTGTACACACACTGCACCCCATATATAAGCACCACCACCCTATATACATCTGTACAGACACTGCACCCCCTATATAAGCATCACCAACCCATATACATCTGTACACTCACTGCACCCCCTATATAAGCACCACCACCCCATATACATCTGTACACTCACTGCACCCCCTATATAAGCATCACCAACCCATATACATCTGTACACTCACTGCACCCCCTATATAAGCATCACCAACCCATATACATCTGTACACTCACTGCACCCCCCTGCGTAAGCACCACCACTATATATACATCTGTACACTCACTGCACCCCCTATATAAGCATCACCACCCCATATACATCTGTACACTCACTGCACCCCCCTGCGTAAGCACCACCACTATATATACATCTGTACACATACTGCACCCCCTATATAAGCATCACCAACCCATATACATCTGTACACTCACTGCACCCCCCTGCGTAAGCACCACCACTATATATACATCTGTACACTCACTGCACCCCCTATATAAGCATCACCACCCCATATACATCTGTACACTCACTGCACCCCCTATATAAGCATCACCACCCCATATACATCTGTACAGACACTGCACCCCCTATATAAGCACCACCTCCCCATATACATCTGTACACTCACTGCACCCCCTATATAAGCATCACCACCCTATATACATCTGTACACTCACTGCACCCCCTATATAAGCACCACCTCCCCATATACATCTGTACACTCACTGCACCCCCTATATAAGCACCACCTCCCCATATACATCTGTACACTCACTGCACCCCCTATATAAGCATCACCACCCTATATACATCTGTACACTCACTGCACCCCCTGTATAAGCACCACCACCCCATATACATCTGTACACTAACTGCACCCCCTATATAAGCACCACCTCCCCATATACATCTGTACACACACTGCACCCCCCTGCGTAAGCACCACCACTATATATACATCTGTACACATACTGCACCCCTATATAAGCATCACCACCCCATATACATCTGTACACTCACTGCACCCCCTATGTAAGCACCACCGCCCCATATACATCTGTACAGACACTGCACCCCCTATATAAGCACCACCACCCCATATACATCTGTACAGACACTGCACCCCCTATATAAGCATCACCACCCCATATACATCTGTACACTCACTGCACCCCCTATATAAGCACCACCACTCCATATACATCTGTAAACTCACTGCGCCCCCCTGTATAAGCATCAACACCCTATATACATCTGTACACTCACTGCACCCCCCTGTATAAGCATCACCACCCTATATACATCTGTACACTCACTGCACCCCCTATATAAGCACCACCTCCCCATATACATCTGTACACTCACTGCGCCCCCCTGTATAAGCATCACCACCCCATTAACATCTGTACACAGATTGCACCCCATATATAAGCATCACCACCCTATATACATCTGTACACTCACTGCACCCCCTATATAAGCATCACCACCCTATATACATCTGTACACTCACTGCACCCCCCTGTATAAGCATCACCACCCTATATACATCTGTACACTCACTGCACCCCAGATATAAGCACCACCACCCCATATACATCTGTACACACACTGCACCCCCCTGCGTAAGCACCACCACTATATATACATCTGTACACACACTGCACCCCCTATATAAGCATCACCACCCCATATACATCTGTACACTCACTGCACCCCCTATATAAGCACCACCGCCCCATATACATCTGTACAGACACTGCACCCCCTATATAAGCACCACCGCCCCATATACATCTGTACACACACTGCACCCCCCTGTATAAGCATCACCACCCTATATACATCTGTACAGACACTGCACCCCATATATAAGCACCACCACCCCATATACATCTGTACACACACTGCACCCCCTATATAAGCATCACCACCCCATATACATCTGTACACTCACTGCACCCCCTATATAAGCACCACCGCCCCATATACATCTGTACACACACTGCACCCCCCTGTATCAGCATCACCACCCTATATACATCTGTACAGACACTGCACCCCACATATAAGCACCACCACCCCATATACATCTGTACACTCACTGCACCGCCCTGTATAAGCATCACCACCCTATATACATCTGTACACTCACTGCACCCCCTATATAAGCATCACCACCCCATATACATCTGTACACTCACTGCACCCCCTATATAAGCACCACCGCCCCATATACATCTGTACACACACTGCACCCCCCTGTATAAGCATCACCACCCTATATACATCTGTACAGACACTGCACCCCATATATAAGCATCACCACCCTATATACATCTGTACACTCACTGCACCCCCTATATAAGCATCACCACCCTATATACATCTGTACACTCCCTGCACCCCCCTGTATAAGCATCACCACCCTATATACATCTGTACACTCACTGCACCCCCTGTATAAGCATCAACACCCTATATACATCTGTACACTCACTGCACCCCCCTGTATAAGCATCACCACCCTATATACATCTGTACAGACACTGCACCCCATATATAAGCATCACCACCCCATATACATCTGTACACTCACTGCACCCCCTATATAAGCACCACCACCCTATATACATCTGTACACTCACTGCACCCCCTGTATAAGCACCACCTCCCCATATACATCTGTACAGACACTGCACCCCCTATATAAGCACCACCACCCCATATACATCTGTACACTCACTGCACCCCCTATATAAGCACCACCTCCCCATATACATCTGTACACTCACTGCACCCCCTATATAAGCACCACCACCCCATATACATCTGTACACTCACTGCACCCCCTATATAAGCATCACCACCCCATATACATCTGTACAGACACTGCACCCCCTATATAAGCATCACCACCCCATATACATCTGTACACTCACTGCACCCCCTATATAAGCACCACCGCCCCATATACATCTGTACAGACACTGCACCCCCTATATAAGCACCACCACCCCATATACATCTGTACAGACACTGCATCCCTATATAAGCATCACCAACCCATATACATCTGTACACTCACTGCACCCCCTATATAAGCACCACCACCCCATATACATCTGTACACACACTGCACCCCCCTGCATAAGCACCACCACTATATATACATCTGTACACACACTGCACCCCCTATATAAGCATCACCAACCCATATACATCTGTACACACACTGCACCCCCCTGCGTAAGCACCACCACTATATATACATCTGCACACATACTGCACCCCCTATATAAGCATCACCACCCCATATACATCTGTACAAACACTGCACCCCCTATATAAGCACCACCAACCCATATAATAATAATAATAATAATAATAATAAACTTTATTTGTATAGCGCCAACATATTCCGCAGCGCTTACATAGACGGGGAATACAGAAAGACAAAATACAAACATTACAGAACCGCGGTTACATATAGTAATCAGTTGATGGAAACAATAGGGGTGAGGGTCCTGCTCCAACGAGCTTACATACTCCAAGTAATGGGGTGATACAGAGGGTAAAGGGAATATACATATACATCTGTACACTCACTGCACCCCCTATATAAGCACCACCGCCCCATATACATCTGTACACTCACTGCGCCCCCTGTATAAGCATCACCACCCCATATATATCTGTACACTCACTGCACCCCCTATATAAGCATCACCTCCCCATATACATCTGTACACTCACTGCGCCCCCTATATAAGCACCACCGCCCCATATACATCTGTACACACACTGCACCCCCCTGTATAAGCATCACCACCCTATATACATCTGTACACACACTGCACCCCCCTGTATAAGCATCACCACCCCATATACATCTGTACACACACTGCACCCCATATATAAGCACCACCACCCTATATACATCTGTACAGACACTGCACCCCCTATATAAGCATCACCAACCCATATACATCTGTACACTCACTGCACCCCCTATATAAGCACCACCACCCCATATACATCTGTACACTCACTGCACCCCCTATATAAGCATCACCAACCCATATACATCTGTACACTCACTGCACCCCCTATATAAGCATCACCAACCCATATACATCTGTACACTCACTGCACCCCCCTGCGTAAGCACCACCACTATATATACATCTGTACACTCACTGCACCCCCTATATAAGCATCACCACCCCATATACATCTGTACACTCACTGCACCCCCCTGCGTAAGCACCACCACTATATATACATCTGTACACATACTGCACCCCCTATATAAGCATCACCAACCCATATACATCTGTACACTCACTGCACCCCCCTGCGTAAGCACCACCACTATATATACATCTGTACACTCACTGCACCCCCTATATAAGCATCACCACCCCATATACATCTGTACACTCACTGCACCCCCTATATAAGCATCACCACCCCATATACATCTGTACAGACACTGCACCCCCTATATAAGCATCACCAACCCATATACATCTGTACACTCACTGCACCCCCTATATAAGCACCACCACCCCATATACATCTGTACACATACTGCACCCCCTATATAAGCATCACCACCCCATATACATCTGTACAGACACTGCACCCCCTATATAAGCATCACCAACCCATATACATCTGTACACACACTGCACCCCCTGTATAAGCACCACCACTATATATACATCTGTACACTCACTGCACCCCCTATATAAGCACCACCACTATATATACATCTGTACACTCACTGCACCCCCTACATAAGCACCACCGCCCCATATACATCTGTACACTCACTGCACCCCCTACATAAGCACCACCGCCCCATATACATCTGTACACTCACTGCACCCCCTATATAAGCACCACCGCCCCATATACATCTGTACAGACACTGCACCCCCTATATAAGCACCACCGCCCTATATACATCTGTACACTCACTGCACCCCCTATATAAGCACCACCGCCCCATATACATCTGTACACTCACTGCACCCCCTATATAAGCATCACCACCCCATATACATCTGTACAGACACTGCACCCCCTATATAAGCATCACCAACCCATATACATCTGTACACTCACTGCACCCCCTATATAAGCACCACCACCCCATATACATCTGTACACACACTGCACCCCCCTGCATAAGCACCACCACTATATATACATCTGTACACATACTGCACCCCCTATATAAGCATCACCACCCCATATACATCTGTACAGACACTGCACCCCCTATATAAGCATCACCAACCCATATACATCTGTACACACACTGCACCCCCTGTATAAGCACCACCACTATATATACATCTGTACACTCACTGCACCCCCTATATAAGCACCACCACTATATATACATCTGTACACTCACTGCACCCCCTACATAAGCACCACCGCCCCATATACATCTGTACACTCACTGCACCCCCTACATAAGCACCACCGCCCCATATACATCTGTACACTCACTGCACCCCCTATATAAGCACCACCGCCCCATATACATCTGTACAGACACTGCACCCCCTATATAAGCACCACCGCCCTATATACATCTGTACACTCACTGCACCCCCTATATAAGCACCACCGCCCCATATACATCTGTACACTCACTGCACCCCCTATATAAGCATCACCAACCCATATACATCTGTACACTCACTGCACCCCCCTGCGTAAGCACCACCACTATATATACATCTGTACACTCACTGCACCCCCTACATAAGCACCACCGCCCCATATACATCTGTACACACACTGCACCCCATATATAAGCATCACCTCCCCATATACATCTGTACACACACTGCACCCCTCTATATAAGCATCACCGCCCCATATACATCTGTACACTCACTGCACCCCCTATATAAGCACCACCACCCCATATACATCTGTACACTCACTGCACCCCCTATAT